>NW_024346062.1:10266072-10523572 GCF_902729225.1 Pteropus medius | reverse complement strand
GAAACTACAGATAAAAAAGACTATACATAAGTACTGTACTGTAGTTGATAAAGTTTTTTCTTAAGGTGGTATGTGTTTACAATTCTGATATCACAATACATGTACACTGGAATTGAATGATTAAGTAAATGGAAAGTGGATGGGAAAGCTAGGCATCTCACCATAGTAGTGGGAGGAACAGATAAAGGGAGAGGCTAAAGTGATCCATGTAGTAATAGATTAGAGCTTCCAACATCAGTTTGAACTTATTTTTAGCTAAATATAGATACAGATGGCTACACATAGAAATATTAATATAGATATGCATATATGATTAGTACACACACACACTATTTTCTTGCTCTGTAAACTAAGAGGACCTAGAAGCAAGAAGATCTCCTTAATAAGGAGCATACCTAGTACCCAGATCCTAGTTTATAATACCATCCCTTCAGTCAAAGGAACCAGGGCTCCTTGGAGAAATAGCTACTTCTAGAACTGGGGCAAAAATGTACAAGCCTTGAGGTCCCAATGACCAAGCTGAAACAATATAAGCATCATAATAAATAAATGAATATTGGATTATAACACAAAGTATAAAATAAATATACTGATATAAATAAACGATTCAATAAATAGGTAAATCAGGAAGAATAGACAAATCTCCAATGCAGAAATCCAAATAATTTAGAACTACTTCACCCTCAAAAAGGTGGGGCATAAGTACCCATTCTTTAAGTGTGGATTGTGCATAGTAACTTCTTTCTAAAAAGTACAGTAAGAGAGTCACTTTACAGTGAAGAATTTTAATACCAGATGACTAAGGTTAATTTCAACATTAACTACTCATGTTGATAGTATATACTCTTGATATGATGTGATAAAAATGGCTCTTTGATCTGCCTTCCCAATATGTATAACCCCAATCTAATCAAAAAAATAAAATAAAAAAATTTCAGTTGAGGGATATTCTACAAAATACCTAACCAGCACTCCTTGAAGCTGTCACAGTCATCGAAAACTAGGAAAGTCTGAGAAATTGTTATAGCCAAGAGGAGCCTAAGGAGAGATGAGGGCTAAATATAATGTGGTGTCCTGGATGAGATCCTAGAACAGAAAAAGGAAATCTGAATAAAGAATGCATTTTAGTTAATAATAATGTAATAATATTGCCTCATTAATTATAACGAATATATCTTGTCAATGTAAGAAGTTAATAGAGAAATCTGGGTACCAAATATATGAGAATTCTCTGTACTATCTTCCCAATCTCTCAATAAATCTAAAACTGTTCTAAAAAAAAAGGGTTACTCAAAAAAAGTGGGCTTAGAAAAACATAAAATCATGCCCTAAACTTTGTCAAGAAGCATATTTTGTTAAGAGTCGTCTCCTGAACAATGAAAGCAAAGCCAACCACAGAAACAATTAGGTGAGGGTCCTGCCACAACATCCTATGGTTCCAACTGTCTTCAAAGTTGTGGCTTTTAAATAAAGGGAGAAAAGATCAGAGCAAAGAGGCCAGTCCCCAAGAGCCAAAATTAGAAAGTAAGGCAACATCTATGTAAGATCATTAACTATTTTGCTTCACAGGTAGAAACAGACTATATAGCTACTAATGTTTGTAGGGAATTGAACTATTAAACAAACGAGCTGGCAGAAAGCTTCTTTCTGCCACATTTTGCAAAGGAATCCCCAGGCCTCCAGATCTGCACCATAGGAGGTGCAAGGAAAGGTACACAACTACCAAAGGAGTGCACTCTCCAAAACCCAGATCAGATGTGACCATCATGACATTAGGCATGGAAACTCCTCACAGAGCAAAAGCAGAGCCAGTAACTGCCAGGACAGGAAGTCTTACTACTCCTTCCAATGAGGCTTAATTGTTGCTATGAACCATATGACTTCATGCATTTCCTTTCTCTCCTTTTCAAAAGGGACTTTTTCATGGTAGTAATTGTGAACTAACCTCATTCACAATTATTATTTTCCTTAGTATCTTTGTCTCCAATAGTGATAGGTAAGTAAAAGCTAAATGTTCACCTTCTACAACCTCACAAGACTGAGATCAAAATCTGCCATGCATGCATTTTATTCTGTGCATTATTATACAACTTTTTCAATAAATGCAATGAAATTTCAGTTCCTGTTCCTTTTAGGTGCTCTAACTACACTGTGCATGGAAGGATCATTGAACAGATATTCTAGAAACAGGATTCAGCTGTATTTAGAATTGGCTTAAGTCAATGAGACCCTCCATATGTCCAAACACAGAACTCTACAAACTTTCAGGTCTAGGGTGCCATTCTAAAGGGAACTAGAAACAAAAGTCTACTGCAGTCACTAGATTATTAGACCTTGTTCATGCAAGGGCAGAGGTGAGTGTATTACATTTCTAGACAGTTCACTTATCTTAAACATCACTTATTTCACAAATGAGTAATCATTTCTAAAGAAAATTATCTTAATTAATAATTCCTTTGTTGGTGGTGAGAAGATAATTGAAGGGTTTATCAAAGATGCAGGGGTGGGGGTTAGTTTTAGTAGATACACTGCCAACCAAAGTGCTTCAAATGTTAATTATTCATAAGATACATATTAAAACTGACATAATATATATACCACTATGCTTTAAATAAAGTATTTTCAATCCAAATTGCAGATCTGATTTCTCTCCAACATTGTGTATTAGGCACGTAGAGAACAACTAAGCTTTGGTTTTAGGTAGTTTAGTCATGAGAAAACACATCCTGACCAATGAAGAGAATTGTTCGTTACCTAGAAATTCTGCACTTCGAGTTGGATGCAAAAAAGGAGATGAGAATTAGCGACTGTCTCCTTTATAGAAAAGGATAATTCTCTAGCCTTCTGGCATTATACATTTCCTTAACAGGAAAATAACACTAAAGTCCCAAATCTGTCTTATATCCCAGTATTCTACAGCCAACAAGTCGAATGACAAGGATACTACTTTTCTAAAAAGATTTAACCAATTGCCTCTAAATTCTCCAGGCAGCAACCAAAGGACAAAGGAGCCTAAAGAACACACAAACATACACACACAGTATCTAATTTAAAAATTATTAAAATTAGGCTGATAGCACGACTCTGAAACACTAATGTTAATGTAGCAGTTACACAATGCCAAGTAAACAACAAACCACCTATATTTCCTTATTAAATGTATTTATAGGACAAATAATTTGAAAAAGAAGATTGTGTGATTTGCTACCTCACTTCTTTCCAGTCTTTAATAATTCCATCTGATTTCAGCCCTCCTTGACTACCATCTCTGAAACTGACCATCCCCAATATTCCCTCTGCCCCATTACTTCATTATTTTCTTAACACACATTACTACGTATCATAACATGTACTTTACTTACCAATCTTGCTTATTGTTATATAAATTACTTGAGAGCAGGATTTTTCATTTGGTTCATTGTAATATTTCTAGCGATTGATCAGTGCTCAACAAATTATAGTAACTGTTCAATTTTAAATTAAAATTAACAATGCTTTTCTCTTGGTGAAATGATAGATCAGCACAGTGATATGTTGCTTGTTTATTTCGCTGGTAAAATTTCAAAAAATAATAATATAAGAATATTTGTAATTAAAAAATTAATATCTTGAAGTGAAAATGGCATAGACGATAGAGGTTTTGTTCATCTGCTCTTACAACAACATGAAAGTTGTGATAAAAACATGGAGGAGACAGCAAGCGGAGTCACCTGGGGTCTAGATGAACAAGCCCTACAACTAGGCAGAGAAATAAGAAATCACCCTGTAAGGAGAGGAGGTAGGACGGGGGCAAGGATGTGAGGCTGCCTGGTCTCAAGCGGCTAAGTAGGACAGAGGCAGCGGTAGTGGCGGCCGGCAGCTACAGACACCTCTTAAAGGGCCTGTGTCAGTGACCAGACTTTCATGGTGATGGACTCACTCGCTCTGAGCACCAGTACCGGGTCAGCTGCTCGGGGGGCTTACAGGGGAACTCTGAGTTGTAGGAGTGAGAGCCAGAGGCGAGGCTTTCTCCCAGGCATAAGTGCTGGAAGTATCCACTGTCCCTCCTCACTCCCAGTGTGCTGCTATAGCTGAGATGTCATCAAACTGGATAACAGAGGTCGCTCCACCCAGAGGATTCCTTGAAACTCCCCCTCCCCCAACTTGCAGCGCTACTTGTGTCCTTGGCAAGTCCTCTGCAACTTGCAGAGCAAGCTCCAAGACCCACACTGGTGGCAGTTGACTTCAGTTTCTGGCGTGGTTTCTTGAGGCAACTATAAGCTCAGCATCTATGAATTGCTTGCTGAATCTTAACAGGTGGCCCTGGAAGGACACAGGCAGGGGCTAAAATTGGCCTGCAGCAGAAGCCCTCTCAAGACTGTGTCTCTGGACTCTCAAGACTGTGTCTCTAGACAACTACTATACAAAACTGCAGTAATAAGACTGGGAGACTTAGGAGCTTTGCTTAGAACATAGAAACAGACACGGAAAAACAGCCAAAATGGGAAGACAAAGAAGCAGAAACCATATGAGAGAACAAAACCGAGATCTAGGAATTAAGGATTCAAGCAATCTAACAGATGCAAAATTCAAAACACTGGTTATAAAGATGCTCAATGAACTTAGCGGAAGAGTAGATGAACTCAATGAGAACTTTAAAAAGATAAAAAACATATAAATGGAAAAGGAAATTATAAAAGGGAACCAGTCAGAAATGAACAATACATTATCAGAGATAGAGAGTATATTAGAAGGAATTAACAAAGTGGATGAAGAAGAGGATCGAACCTACAATATAGAGGAGGGGAAGGCCAAGGTCACCCAATCAAAACAGCAAGAAAAAAGAAACCAAGAATATAATTATAACTTAAGGAGTCTTTGGGACAAAATTAAGTGTGAAAACATCTGTGAAATAGGGGAATCTGAAGGAGGAGAGGGAGAGCAAGAAGTGGAAAAGCTATTTGAAGAAATAGTGATGGAAAATTTCCCTAAGCCGGTGAAGGAAATAGATATACAACTCCAGGAAGCACAGAGCCTCAAGAAAGAGGAACCCAAAGAGGCCCATATTAAGACACACCATAATTAAAATGCCAAAGGTTAAATACAAAAAGAGAATATTAAAAGCAGCAAGAGAAAAGCAGTTAGTTACCTATAAGGAACACCCATAAGACTAGCAGCAGATTTCTCAAAAGAAACTTTGCAGGATAGAAGGGTTTGGCACAAAATATTCAAAGTGATGAAAAGATGGGATCTACAACCAAGAATACTTCACCCAGAAAAGCTATCACTTAGAGTTGAAGGACAGATAAAGAGCTTCTCAGACAAAAATAAGCTAAGCAAATTTATCAACACCAAGCCACTATTACAGAAAATGTTGGAGTGACTTTTTTAAAAAGAAAAAACATGTATCAAAATCATGAATAAAAAATGGTAATAACTAACTACATATCTATCAACTACCTCAAATGGAAATGAATTAAATGCTCCAACCAAAGGATAGGGTGAATGAATGGATAAGAAAACAAGATCCCTACATGCTGTCTACAAGAGACTCACTTCATATTAAAAGACACACACAAACTAAAAGGAAGGGGATGGAAAAAGATGTTGCATTGATGGACCTAGAGGGTATTGCACTTAATGAAGTCAGATAGAGAAAGACAAATACTGCGTCATTTCACATACATGCAGAATCCAAAGAACAAAATAAACAACAAAAACGAAAACAAACTCATTTCTTTCAAAATGAAAAATTATTTTGAGGGCTACTAGACAGGAGGAGATTGGGAAGGATGGTTAAAAAGGGTGAAGGGATAAAAAATACAAATGGATAGTTACAAAATAGTCATGGATATATAAAGAATAGCACAAGGAAAATAGTCAACAATGTTGTAATAAATATGTAAGGGGAAAGAGGGATACTAGATTTAGTGGGGTGATCACTTGAGCCCTAATCACTACGCTGCACAACTGAAACTAATATATTATTGTATGACAACTATTATTAAACAAAACTCATTGAATTGTACAATGTAAATATGAGCAACTAATTGTCTATTATATTTCAATAAAGCTAGGGAATAAATAAATAAATAAATAAATATTAATATCTTGAAAATTTATCTAAAGGACAAATGGTAATAGACAAGAAAATAAAGTCTAGGAAAATAACGTTCAGGTATGAAAGTTATGTTCACTCTTTCTATCTTTATCTTGAAAACATATAATATCACTCATACCAAATTAGTTCTCTGGTGTATCTTTAATATTGAAAAATTATATTTCAGGTTTTTAGAAGAAAATCAAAATAAATTTCAAATTAATATATTAACAGTTTATAATGAATTTTTTACCATTATATAGAAGCTCATTATCAAAAACTAGTAATTACTCATTTAGCTATTCTTTGTAGTAAGATACAAATTCAAAGCTTTGAGTGATACAGAAAAGACATTTTTAAAAAATTAAGTAAATAAACTACGATTATGATGAAAGGCCTAAGTAAGTAAACATGTTCCAAACAAAGAAATTGAAAAATTCTTCCATTTCCCAGTAACAAAATTCTGTTTCCTAATAACATTTTCACTTCTATACACAGAATCAGAACACATAAACATAAACATAAACATAAACTCTTTATGGAACAAAATTTACCTTGATTATAAAAACTGAAGGAACAGTAGTGTAAATGTGACTAAGAATGAAATTATTTTGGAATTATATCTTGGGTTCGTCACTTATTAGCTTTGTGTTCTCAGGAAACTTAACATCTTTGAGCTAAAGCCTCAGTTGATTAGTCTGAAAATAGAGTGAAGAGTTTTGGTTATAATACTTTCCTCTTCACATTATTGTAAAGACTAATCATATAATGCTCACAAAGTGCTTGGCATAGTGTCTGTATATATTATTTCCTTAACTAACTGTAGATCTATTTAATGAATCTGCAGCTAAACCACAGATTCCTATATTATTACATATCCTTTCCTTTACTGAAGACATAGGTTAATTAGGAAGTACTACAGTTCAAGTCAAAAGACTTCCATATTGGTGAACTTCAGTACATGAATGAAACTATTTTTGAAAATTTGTTTTAAAATATCTATAATGAATCAGGATGTTCCATCAATAGCCAGTGGTATATTTCCAAGGGAAGAAAAAAGTTTGTTCTAAAGATTAGGAGACATAAATGAAAACATAGAATGTAATTATAGATTACATAGAAAAAAATGTATATATCATTAAAACATACACAGAGACCTTAAAATGAGTGAAAGTACAAATACTAGGATGGAGTACTAGTATAAGGTAATTTTTCTTGGAGGTAGGTCCAGATAAAGATATCCTGTAATTTATCCAACCCTTCACGTGGAATCTAGGGTTCTCCATCAAATTTCTCATTCATTTTCTGTCATTCTGCTTTCTGAAAGGTGTCTAATTTTATAATTTTATCCTAGAATATTTAATCCCAAACTAATTTTTATAGGTAGAACACCAGGGAGCAATTATGATATACCATTTGGTTATGTAAGACTGGGCTACTAAAGGAAAGATTTATTTTGTTTTGTTTTCTTTCTAAAGCATTAAAATACAGAGCCCTGTCTACACTATTGTCCACGTATTAAACCTTTAAAATAGGGATGCTTCTGTGCCGTTTTCCTAGCCTTTACTTACATAACAAAATTGGCTGATTAGAGATATGCTTCTCTCTAGCTCCAAATCCTTTATATTACTTATTACACACAAAAAGTGTTTCTTGTGCCAGTTATAACTTACAAAGAAGAAAACATAGGATTCTGAGATCAAAGGCTATTGATCACAATTCCAAAGTCAATTTCACATTTTTCAACCCATTTACCAAAAAACACTGGTTAATTTGCAAGCAAGCAGACCAGTCCCCAGGGCCAAGCTATGATCGCCTCAAAACTGATGTTCAGCATTAATAGCAACTCACAAAGAATTTCTTAGTACTATGAACACTCAACTCACCTTGGACTAACACTGTTAATGCCTTAAGGAATGCAACTTATTTAAAAACTATGTTTGTAGTTTATGATAATAAACTCCATTAGAGCCATATACATTTATAATTTATGTTTTATTTTTTTGTCAGCAGTAAACTATTATTCCTTTAATTAGTGTCTTAAAAAATGTTTCACTTGACTGATTTTTAATAATAATGAGTATGGGACTTTTCATAAAACTGTTTAAGAATGAAGGTTTTAAAAAAGAAAATAAAGTCTCAATGCCATGCCTGCTCTCTTTGTCCAGTTTGTGTGATGTTTCAGGCCCCTTCAAAGATGCTGAAGGTATATACAAACGTCTAATTTCTGAGAATGGGATTTAAATATACTGACTGATCTACTCCTCTTATCTCTCATGGAGTCATAAATTAGTGGGAGAGACAGAAAGCAATTATAATCAAGTGTGATATGGGCTAAGATGTGGATTCTACATCTGCTATAGGATCCCCTTTAGTGGATAAAATGGCTACTCAAACGAGATGAGAAAGCCAATTTAGAGTGAGGTTAAGATTTCATTCTGACACAAACACATCCTGATGGCTGCCTCCCACATAAAATGCCAAGACTGTTTTTCCTCTTAAAGTTTTTTATAACACATTGATAAGCAGCTAGCATTTATTTACAGAGTATCTTGTGGTAACTTCTTTGCCAGGAACTATTTCATATTCTTTGTAACTTATACTCATGATAATAATATATCCCAGAAGTATCTTCTAGAATAGAGACTATAAATTAGGAAGGACATTACCTCACTTTAATTCTAAATAGATAATGTTATTGCCTAATTTAATATTTGGTAATGTGCTAGAGAATCATGACCACTCTAAAAATCATAAAAGGAACCTTTTTAACAAACCAGAAAAGAAATGAAGTCAAATAACATATAATGTAGTAGCTTGAACACTGGAAGAATGGGAGAATAACAGTTCCTTGCTATAGTCAGTCACCAAGTTATTTTTTCAGGGGAGATCCTAAAATGGTATGTTCTTAAAGTTATCTTCTCATTCTATTCTAGGAATCAGATGCCATTCAGATAAAACTTTTTCCCTTAACAAGAGCCATATATAGTTATCATATAGCAGGCTAATCTACTGTTAAAAAATTCCTTTGGGTCAATGTATTAGAGCCACAGTTTTAATTCTTGCATGACCTCAAACCTATTTCTTGAACTCACCTGGAAATAACAGTAAAGAGACTCATCAGCCTGTATTTACACCTAACTACATCATTTTTATACCCAACCAGACAGTATTTTTTATAACTAACTTTATAGTAAAATTTTTTTAAAAGGAAAACATGAGAAAAATGTAAAAGAAAGCAAGATTTTAAAAAATGTTTGCTTATTTAAACATCCTATTTTATTTTTACTAATTTTAGAACTAAGATAGTACGTGAAAGGAAATCATGTTTGTAAATGTTAATTCTTAAACAGAACTATACTGTTTATTAAAGCTGCCATTGTATGTGTGTGTGTTTTCACATAAAAGATGTACAATGTGAAAAATGGAAAGTATTTCACAATGTTGCTGGCAAGATGGATGCGCTAATAATCTGGGTCAGTACACATGCCCCCATTCAGCAGCTCTGGGTGTACTGTGATGTTTAGGAATGCTATTTTGAAAGCTGGAGCAAGAGGTCCGCCCTTACATACATAAAAGTACAGTCCTAAGCAACTAGATGATAATTACCCATTCCATTACCATACTTTATAAAAGAATAAGCTATTAGTTATAGAAAAATTACATACAAGCATAAGGTGAACTGGGAAAAATGACCACGGACCATAAATATTACTAAGTACTCAGACTACCCTAGTGTCATGAAATTATAGATAAATACAGTGAAAGCTTAACATCTGAAATCAGCTCTGCCCATATAAGGCATATAATAGTTTTTATTATGTATTTTTATATCTTGTTACCTACGTATTGGGTATGAAGCTGAAATCCACAGATTCTACGTGATTTGAGAGGAGGGTCAGTATGGAGAGCAGGACCAGTAACATTCTATGGTAGATCTCATGCCTGTACATTCCTGGCATCCTTATTCTTTTTTCTGACCAGTAATTCATGTCCTCAGGTCCCCTTGTTTCCTATTTCTTTTCTTTGCCTATCCTGGTTCTATATCTCAGAAAGAAACTGACATTTGTTTGTTATCTGGGAAATTAAAATATTTAAAGGACTCTGAATAAATATATATATAATTTTAAGAAATGCACTAATGAATTAAGTTTTACCCTTGTGAAACGCTTGTTTTAAAAAATAAATTTGGAATAAATAAACTTGGGGAAAAAAGAAAAGGGGTTTCAAGCTGTTTAGATGTTCTAAAAAGACTCTCTGAAGCTCAATATTGACAATGCAGTGCACACTATCATTATTTTCCTTTATCTTACTCGAAAGTGTTAAGGGGGCACATTTTTCTTTCCTTCTTTTAAAGACATTTGAAAGCAGTGTTCCACTTTCACAGCCAGTATCCTCACACCATTCAAAAGACATACAGTCAAAGATAACCCCAAACAGGAAGGAGAAGGTTAGTTTTCACTTAAGTAAAGTTTAGTGAAAAGCCAACAGATCAGTGTGATTATAGCTAGATCACTGATGCAGAGTTCTGAAAGGTTTTACACAAGCAGCAGTCTTAGGATGTAGCTCTAAGGAGCAGGTAGGTCAGAAAAAAACATAAATGCAATGCCCAGCATATGTACCTCCCTTTGGATCCATAAAGAATCTAACCAGATTATCTAAAGAGAAGCCATTCTTGCCACAGGGGCAGGGCTGAAGTGTTTCCATTTCCGCTGACTGCATTTTAGCCTCAAGTATGTCAGCTAAGGTTTTCTGCTGGTCAAAGTCACAAAAATTCTGGTCGATATCTTTTATGAGGAATGACAAATATAAAAAGATAAACCCTACTGTATCGGATAAACTATATGTGCTTTTACTAGATCCCAAGCAAAGTTTTAACAATGTGTAGTCAATTTCAAAGTCTTCTCCTAATTCACTAAAAAGATTCCTACACCAAGCTGGAGACTATTACATTCAAGCTATGGAAGCCTTTAGAGCTGTCCTCTTTAGATGTGAACTGTTATAAAGAACTTTTAAAAAGAAGTTTTTGTGACTTATCAGATAAATGGGAACCACGTCAAAACATTCCTCAGTAAAGGTTGATTTTGAATAATCTACCTGTGGCAGAAAACTTTTGGAGCTTGCATAATCTCATCTTTTCAAAAACCCCACAAGGACTTTTATTTGTAATATAGAAACAATACTGTTTAGTGGGTAAACATCCCAGGCCTCTACTCTAAACTGTAGACAGAATCGTTCTTCACTTTACCTAGGTGTGTTCTACACTATCTCTGTATAATCTCTAAAAACAGGGACAGGGGAATTTAATCTAACAAAAATTTGAATTATAACCTACTTATGTTTTTGAGCATTAGAAAACACTCAAAAACATTGTTAGCAGAAACACTATTTTTGCTTATGTCTCAAGTGAGGATCTTACTTGTTTTTTCTTTTGAAATCTGTAGGGTTGAGCCAAGAGTCCTTTTATCTTTTTCTTCTCACTCTTTTTCTCCTTCTTCTTCCTCTCTTGCAGTTCCTTCTCCTCGCAATTCTGAATATGGAATTCCAACATTTCTGTTACAATAAAATGATAAATAATTATAATTTATTATATCTCACCAACCACGTTTTAAAATAATTTCCATTAGAAAGTCATATACAGACACCAAATAGATTAGGAAAGGGTCTGCAGTATGTGCTGCATGGACTGTAATCACAGCGCGTGTGACCTTGTAACCTTGACACAGCCACTTTCTATCCAGTATAATCATGTCCAAAACATCAGAAAAATATCTCATTCACAGCATGCACAGAATAAAAAACATGTATTCAGTACCACCAAGCAACAAATTCCAGTTAAACATTTTCATTAACTGTAACCTTAAAAATATTAGTATTTGCAAACAGTTATCTTTATCCTATTTTGCATACACAAAAGAAGGTGGTACTGTATTATATCAGCTAAATAAATTGTCCACAGGGATCCCCAAGTGCCAAAGTAAATTCCAAGGTTCTTGTGTACATACAATACACCTGTGTTCAAGACAACAGTGAAATAAAAATGACCTCCATACAAATATCTTTAGTAAAAAAAAGGAATATATGATACATAACGAAATTTTTAAATAGAATGTTTTTCACAGTTTTCCAAGCTTCAGTAGCTTTCAAAGATTTCAGGAGCTACATATCCTATAGAAAACATCAAATCAGAAGGTTTGACCATTAAGTTTAGCAGCATGATTCATTTTATCAACATCTCTCAGTCTTCTAAGACTCCTTTTGAAAAATTGTGCAAACTGTGTGATACTGTGCATGTATTAAATTACACCATTATATCCTTAGAGGAAATATTTTCTATTACTCAGAGAAGGAATGATCTTTGCTCAACCATAACTGATTCACAGCTAGCTGATCTAGAATTCTTGGTGTTGAACCATAGGCAGTCAAAACCTTTAATGAGAGAAACAATTATTTATAAAGAGTTTTACTGGTACAATATCTTCGGTCCAAAATACTATGAAACCTGAGAGAGAGAAGAAAGACCTTGTAGTTATTTACATTGCTTCCTAAAATAAAATAATTCCAGTTATATAAGCACAGAAACTATTTAAATTTAAGATTAAAAATTACTTTCTCATTTATGGCTAAAATGTTTAAATTTAACTCCAGTTCCATGAATTGAATTGATTTATCTGTCAATAATACATGTTCTCCTTCTAGATAAAGTAGATCTACAAAAAAGCTGTCAAACTGTTGTCAATAGTGTGGGCACATGCAATGGATCAGAAGATAATTAGCTTAAGATGTCTTGTAAAATATCTTATTGTTCTCTTTGTGCTCATATGTATTACTACACTCTCTTCCTAAGCTTTTGCTTTCTTCTAACTTGAGAAATTTATTTAACTATAATGTCTCTTTTTTCCCAAAAAGTATGTCATAAATTCTAAAATGTCCTCTTATTATGACTCCTAATAATGTAGAAAATGTAACATCTGTAAATCAGTGATCGAACCAACGAATTTTAGAAAAATCATGTATTTTCCTAATGCAGACAAATCAATTGCCAGAACAATCATTATTGCTCTTTCAAAGAGATTTTGAGGTCAGGAAACAATTCGTGCTTAGAACTGAAATATTAGTCACAGCACTGCGACCTCTCACCTTAAATGATAAAATACAGAAGTCAGAATTGACAGTACATACTCATATCTGATCATGGCTGCTAGTTACTGAACAAAGAAGAAAAAAAGTACTTTGTAGGAAAAAAAAAAAAAACATTGCTCTGAATTACAAACATCCATTCTTTGGAGACTCAGCAACTCTCTGCATTTCTCCCTCTGCAACTGGAAGCAAGAAGTGAGTTCAGCCAGTATTTAATATCAAGTGAATGTGGTGTTTAATCAATAGTTTTCTGCTTTGTTCCTCAATGTGGAAAGCAGTGTCTATTCATCAGCAAAGGTTAATGCCAAGAGTCAAGTGATTTCACACTCTCGATAGGATCCACAACATTGTAGTAGTTCAGATGCCTTAGACAATGATGACCCAGTTGGACTGATTTATTGCCACTTGAAGGCTCTGCTTAATACTAAAGTGCTCTCTTATGATAATACCTCAGAAAATAGCACTGATAAAAGAGGAGGCAATAATTACCTACATTTTGAGGTAATGTCTTCATTTCTAACATCCTATAAAGATGTAAGGTTCATTTTAAATGATCTGCTGCATGTATTAGCAAGCCATTTAAACGAGATATTAGCAACTTCTCTCAAGAAATGTACCACAGAAGAATTCAGTAAACCTCTGATACAAATGTAAATTATAAGTAATAAATGATTTAACATATGTTTTAGATAATACTTTTTTAATATTTACTTATTGTAATATTTTTCATATTGAGTAAACAAAAGAAAAATATTTGCAGATAGGAGGAAAAATATGATAATATAGCCAACTCTATTAAACACGGAAGACACGGTTTGCATTTTGATTTCTTTCTTTCTGAGCAATTCTAGCACAAGACAGGAAGGCCGAAAAGACATGCCTATATATTCTTTCTAAATGTGGTTCACTTAAAGCAGCAAAGTCAAGGTCATTGTTCTAAACCAGAACACATTTGACTATGTCAAGGGTCTAATCTTTAACATGTTAGCATCTATGATTATTATTCTGCAATGCCTCATTCCAGATGTGTTTTATATAATGAAAGAAGTTCAAATGTCACCAGGAAAACAGTGTGAGAAGAATTAATTGGAAAGCTTATCATAGGGAAGTCATCCAGCTTTCACTAATATATCTATGGATGATGAATACGCCAATCAATTAGTAAAATAAAATAAATTCTGCAAATTTATATAAAGACATCCTATCATTACAAGCAGAAGGATATTTGAAACAGTTTATTATATTCCATTCTGGATGATTAGTATGTCAAGTATGCTAATATAAATTTTCTGCCCTCTACTCCCTTTTTACAGGAGATACAGTATTCGAGACTCAATCCAAACTATTTAAAATAATAATTCAGAAATTTTATTTCAAACTATTTTAAATGATTACGTAAAAGTATATGTAAAATGTTATAGATGAGTTAAAAATAAATTTTTTTTGTATTTGTATAATTCAAGAAAAATTATTTTTAATCCTAATGATAGTGTTTGCCTTAAAAACAAACAAAATTCATAACAATCAGTAATTTCAATATGAACAACAATTTCATTGTGCAGCAATTACCTGTACGATGTCCAGAGACCTGAATTTACCTTTTAATCAAACTTATCTCCAATGGAAATGTATTAATAGGCCAAATATTTCATGATCTATAATAGAAAAAGAGGAAAGATAATTAACAACCAAGATTTTGAAAAAAAGAAGAGCAACTAAACAAACTAAATACATTAGCTTATTCTTAGCAAAAATAACAGTGGCCTAAACACACTAAAAAAAAGATTGCAAGTACACAAGATTAGATGTTTCAAGAATCTTTGAAAAGTATATTCTCACAGTAACTTTCCTATACTCTGTCCTTCAGGATAAAGATATTTACTGGAAAATAAAATTCAATTAATTCAGACATGAATAAAATAAGTAACCTAAAGAGAAAGTATGTATACGTCTGATTTTGCATTTCAAATACTAATAAATTAATTACAAATAATGTGGCCATTTTAAATGACTAATAAAATATTTGTATACTTTGACTTTTGAAATTGAATTTAACATATATAATAGCCAAAATAACAAAAACAAATTGTTATTTTGTCCAGTCACAAGTATGCAATATAAACAATTGTTCATGTTTTAGTATGACAGAGAAAAAACATTTTCAAGAGTTCATTTTCATTCCAATATTAATTATTACTTTAAATTCTGCCAAAGTATTAAAAAAAACAATATGTGTAGTCATTATATTTTCTACTCCTCTCTTGTGTGTTCATATGTGTTAAAAAATGAAGATATGTAAGAATCCCTGTTAATGCAGTTCTTAGAAATTTAAACACTATTTAGAACTTAAAAAAATATCTCTTTTCAGCCTTGCACATCCATCAGCTATAATTCAAAACCCTTTAATGCATATTTCAGTGCCTTACGTGGGAATTATCTCAAGTAGTACATTTTTCTCAATAAAAACTTCACTTGTTTAGGATAGCAAGCTTATGGGCTGATTTTTTAAATAACTGCTATAGAACATGTCTGCAGCTAACTCCCTCCAACATATCATTTTCAAAATACCTAAATAGGAAAAAGGAAAAATAAACATTTCCTTCGCATTTTCAAAACCATTAGTCAAAGTTTTTTGTGAAAACTTTATTCCAAGGTTCAAATTATTATTGCAATGAAGTTGCAAAATATCCTGATTAAATATTTTTTCTACAATAATGTTCACTAACAGGATACAAAGTGATAATAAAGTATATTATCTTTTACTCAATACAAAGATGATTCATTTTACAAAATTAAGTAAATTTAGTACAGCACTTTATCGTAAGTAATGCTGTAGTATATACTTGAAAGTTGCTAAAGAGAATAGATCTTAAATGTTTTCACCACACAAAAAAAAGTGGTAAGTATGTGAGGTGACAGAAGTGTTAATCAAAATGTTATATAATATAATATAATATAATATAATTAATATAATATAATATAATATAATATTAGTGTTAATTAATATAAGTTTATTGAATCATCACATTGTACACCTAAAACTTACAAACTGTTATGTCTATTACATCTCAATAAAGCAGAAAGAATATTTTTAATTTTGAAAAAATTCAAATAAGCAAAAAATAAAATTTAAAAGAACTTTGATCTTATCTTCTATTAATCCATGCATCCAGCCTTCTGTATATGATACAAATATAGACATATACATACAACACGTAAATATATATAAAAAAATCTAACATGTAACGTGTTCGTAATAGAGTCAGAGTGGTACATACTATTTTTTAACATTTTTTTTACCTAGACATATAATGAGTGCCTTTGCCTATCATATCTTATGTATTCTGTATCATATTAATGATTATATTTCACTTTACTGATCTACTATAGTAATCTAGTTAGACATTTTTCCTCATCTTAAGTATTAAAATTGTTGCCCTTTTTATTACTACTATTGATGAGACTGTAATAAACATATTTCAACAAAATTTATTTAGAAAAAATATATTAGAAAAAGCGGAGGCTCAAAAAATACAAAAAGTCATAAAACTTTGAGAATGAAGAGGGAATCAACAGACTGGATAAGGTGGAGGATTGAATCAGTGATTTAGAGGATGGGGTAGCAGAGGACACCCAGTCCAAACAGCAACACAAAAAAAAAATCCAAAAAAATGACCATATTTTAAGGGGCCTCTGAGACAACATCAAAAGTAACAACATTTGCATCATTGGAGTACCAGAAGGAAAAGGGAGAGAGCAAGAAATTGAAAACCTATTAAAGAAATAATGACAGAATTCTTCCCTAACCTGAAGAAAGAACTAGACATACAACCCCAGAAAGTTCAGACAGTCCCAAACAAGATGAACCCAAAGAGGCCCACACAAAGACACATCATAATCAAAATGTCAAAGGTTAAAGACAAAGAATCTTAAAAGCATTTCAACTGTGTTAAAACATATTTTTTCCTTCTTAAAGAAATCCCTCCAACATTTCTTGCAATACAGGCTTAGGGGTGGTGATGAGCTTCTTTAGCTTTTTCTTGTCTGAGCAGCTCTTTATCTGTCCTTGAATTCTAAATGATAGCTTTGCTGGGTAGAGTAATCTTGGTTGTAGGTCCTTTTCATCACTTAGACTATTTTGTGTCAAGCCCTTCTGGACTGCAGAGTTTCTGTTGAGAAATCAGCTGACAATCTTATGGGAGCGGCCTTGTAGGTAGGCAATTGCTTTTCTCTTGCTACTTTTAAGATTCTTTGTCTTTAACCTTTGACATTTTGATTATAATGTGTCTTGATGTGGACCTCTTTGGGTTCATCTTGTTTGGGACTGTCTGAACTTTCTGGGGTTATATGTCTAGTTCCTTCTTCAGGTTTGGGAAGTTTTCTGTCGTTATTTCTTCAATAGGTTTTCAATTTCTTGCTCTCTCTCTTCTTCTGGTACCCCTATGATATGAATGTTGTTGCACTTGATGTTGTCCCAGAGGCCCCTTAAAATATGGTCATTTTTTTGGTATCTTTTTCTTGTTGCTGTTCTGACTGAGTGTCTTCCGCTACCCCATCCTTTAAATTGCTGATTCGATCCCCCACCTTATCCAATCTGTTGATTCCCTCTAATGTACTCATCATCTCAAATATTGTATTCTTCATTTCTTTCTGTTTCCCTTTTAAATTTTTCATCTTCATTTTTATGTTTTTTATCTCTTCATTAATGTTCTCACTGAGTTACATACATTAAAACTTCTTTATTAAATATATACACACATAACACACATAATTAAATTCTTTGATATTTAACAATTTATACAAGGATGAATTTCACTAATTTAAATGTGACTGACACTGGCAAATAAAATATTTTATCCACGTGGCAAATGACCCTCATCAACTGTTAAAACAAATTATCCCACTCTTGAAGTAATTTCACATTTAGATTTTTGTTTTTCCTATCTGCATTAACTTAAAAAAAAAAAGCGTTTAATGTTTTCATTTCTGTATGTGAAATGTAATGATATTTATTCTAAAGAACACATTTGTTAATCACCTCATAAGTACCAATAACCAGTTCACAAAACAATGTGAACCATCCTTAATCATGTTTTAGAAAAAAACATTAGTTTAGGGGCTATTTAAAACATCAATACTTTGGATCATTCTTAGACCACAGGTAAGACTGTGTGCCCTTCCAGATATCTTGGCAGGGCAGCTGAAATCTTATCCTGTATATTTTATAAGGCTCCTTCCAACTCCACAATTCCATGATAATATACTTAATACCACAAAGATGAAGTTGTTCTCTGCCTTTGGCAATTATAAGAAGGATTATATGAAATAGAAAGTAAAGAAAAAATGCTGCAAACATAATGCAATATTTAATATTAGGGATGGGGGACTAGTTGAACTTTAAAACATATAAAGATATATATGAAAATCTATTTCTGAGACCATGCTGAAACTATCAGTTTAAATCCATATGCATGTTTGAATCAGGTTCAAATTCAGAATGAAGCTATTATTGATTCTATGGAACATGACTTCAAATCTGAGCAAATACTGAACTAACTACGAGGCTCTCTTAAACTCTGGACATATGTACCCAGACATCTCAATTTAAAAACCAGACATACATTAAACAGCATTAATAGCCAGGCACTTAATGGATCAATTCCCACTGTTTGTGTAATGTAGAAATAAAAAAGGCTTATTAAATGACAAGCTTTCCCTAGTTTGTGCTAATTAATTATACACCGCATCTGACTGCTAATTTAGTGGGAAAATGCAGCCCCAAACCACGGTTTCAGCTTGAACTTTGCCTCAGCATCACCCAGTTCAGCACAGTGCCACTGCAGCTTGCCTCTGAACGACACCAGTATTAAATTAAGAGCACAGGGCCATCAATTTAATAAGTGCTGGAGCAGGTAATTTGAATAAGGACTATTAGTATTCTACCAGTGCACAACTAAAAGCAGCTGACCTTTCAGACCAAAGAAGATCCTTGAACACATTCAGCTGAGAACACAGTAATACTCCAACAGTGGTAAGAGTGCCAAGAGGGACGTTTACAATCCTGGACCCGTTACTATACATCAGGCTGTCTACAGTAATATGCGAATAGTTTATATACCTCTGCCTCTTATTTTGCTCTCACCTCCCGGCAGAAAAGAAAAGAAATAGTAATAAAGCTTTTTTTAATCATATTTTCAATAACATGTTTTGAAATTCTTATTATTGGATTTATGGTACAGAGAACACAAAAATAATCAATTCACATGTAACTTAGATCTGAGAATCCACGTAAGAAATCATCAATTTCCTAAATTGTAAGGCAAATTTAAGATTAACAAAAATAAACTTGCATCCAGCAGAGCAACAACTACCATGAAACAAATAGGAAACATGGCACATTATAGTGGATAAGAGGTTAGACCCAGGAGTAGGAATAGAATTGGGCTTGAATTCCTGCTCTGTCACATGCACACCATCAAACCCACAGGAACCAAATTCACTGAATTTAGTTTAACAGACATTTATCGTGTTCCATCACATACAGTGTTGTAAGCCCTAAGGTTATAAAGATGAAAAAGATTTGATCCCTGCTTTCAAGGAGATCAAAATCTAGCAATGGTGACAGAAACATATACTATTAATCACAATACAGAGTGAGAAGTGCTTTCAAGCACAGAGGACAGTGATCAATTTTGCCTGGTGGTTTCCAGGAAAGGTTCTCAGACATGACAATAGTTGTTCTGAGTGTTGTGCACATTTCAACAGCAGAGAGTATGGAATGCTATCTGATCGGAAGTATTAATCAAATGGAAAAATTATTGTATTGGAAGAGGAGGATACACTGTGTTTGTTAATAAATTCAGTAGATGTATTTGGTTGAGAGGTATGTGAAGTTATAATTATGTGATCCTGTATGCTTGAAAATTGTTTCCGTATAAGTAGAAATAGAACGTATTAGGGGATTTAAGAACAAGATGTCTTAGTAAAATTAGGACCCTGGATTTGAAGGAAGAGGCTAGTATATTTACTTTCTTGGCCCCACAAAAATGATGTAAGCCAAAAATACATCTGTAGTTCTACCCAATGGAGGGGAATGTGCAACTAAGCCTAAACAAAGCACACTTTGGTTGTGGGGGTCCCCTCCCTAGGCTGACTACTATGTCATCCTCTATTCTTAGGTAGCACATTGAGTTGAGAGAATAGGAAAGATGTTATTAAAGATCTTGAATCCACTTTGCTTTTTAAAAAATATCTAAATTTTGACACGTTACCTACTATACTTACAAAATACTTATTCCACATCTCACAACCAGCACTGATATTTACACAGCATATACTGGTGCTGCCTTACTGAAAGTTTAAAGCTACGTCTGTTCTAATTAGTTGTCGCCCATGCCTTACAAGCTATTGAATATTTTGAGTATCACCTACATTAGTCACAGTCTCAGAAGAACACAGGTGACATACTCAAAGGAAGTAATTGAAGAAAAGAACTATTTAGAAAATACAGGTATAAGTGAGAGAAACCATTAGATATTGTGCAGTGCCTCGGGGCTAGTGTTGTGGGGCTGCAATCACCCCTAAGACCAAAGAGGCAAGGATAGGGGCCATAGGAGAGAGACATAGCCAACGCTTTGGTGGCAATGTGGTAGGACAAAACCTAGTGAATAAATACCCTGATGGCACTGAGCAATCACCCTTTGATCTTTTAAAAGTGTCTCTCAGTGGCCATGACCAACCAGAAGCTAAAGTCTGAGAAAACCCACTGATGTAAAACTAAAGGTTTTTTGCACCTACAGGGCACAAAGCAGAGAGAGAAAAAAAAAAAAGAATGGAGAATGGCTCTATAATGACAAAGGAAAAATATCTAGCACGTTTATGCCTACTCATATTGACTGTTATATCAGCATGTTGAAATTCACACTGGAGAACTTCCTCCCAAGTCCAAGTCAGTCTCCTAGATTTCTATGGTCCCAAACAGTTTATGTACAGGAAACCCATTTCTAATCTTGCCTTGCCTAGAAATCGTCCATTGCCAACGGTTTTCTGAAAATCTGAGTTGCCTATTAAAAACATACTATCTATCTAGGCTACTCTCTTTTTAAAGCTAAAGCTAAAAGTGGTTTTGTATCAATAGGTGCTGATAAATTCATGTGTGCTCTTTTCGGTTAACTTTTAAAAATTGCCTTCTTTGTGATGCAAAGGTGAACCAAAAGAAATTTCAGTAATGAGAGTCTTTTTAAAAGCTACAAAATCATGTAGCAGCCTTCTATTGCAGCCAATAAAAGTAAAATGAGAAGCAATAAAGGCCTGGATTAGGGCAGTGAGTGGCATGGAGAGGTGATGAGGAAAAGATGACGTATTCACAAGATTGGACTTCAGGACAATTGAATTTAGAGGATAAGGTAGGAGTCATGAATAAAGGGTTTGAGTGACTGACTCACTGTATAAAAATTCAATTAATCAAAATGAAGAATAAAGGGAAATGTGTAGGTTTCAGAAATTTCATGAACTATTCAAGAGAAATTCTAGATTTTACCACCTTATTTTTTCCTTATTCACTGAAACGCAACAATAAGAGAATAAGTTTTCAAAAATTTTTCAGAGGTACATTTTAGCAGAATTATAAGAGGTAAGCAAGTGATATTTGGGCACCCCTCAAGAAAACTCTACATCAAAACTTTTGAGGGGTATAAGAGCAGAATGAATCTACACCATAAAATGTGACCAAATTCTCTTTACAACATTCTGAGTGAGGTATCATGACACATATTTTGTATATTTAAGATATACAAAATCAGTATATCTCAAATAACTGCCATTATCATCCTTAGTGGTAAGTTACAAAGTGAAGAAGGAAAATACCTCGCTAGAGCATTAATTTTCAGTAATATGCAAGGAAATGAAAGACAAAACATTAACTACGTATCTATCAACAAGTCCTTCAAATAAAAAAGAATTAAATGTTCCAATTAAATAATAGGGTGGCTGAATGGATAAGAAAACAAGACCCTTACACATGCTGCATACAAGAGACTCACTTCAGGTTAAAAGACACACATAGACTAAAGGAATTCATCACCACCAAGCCAATATTGCAGGAAATGTTGGAGCCGTTTAAGAAGAAAAAAATATGTATCAAAAACATGAATAATAAAATGGCAATAACTACATCTATCAATAAGTACTTCAAATAAAAAAGAATTAAATGCTCCAATCAAAAGATAGGGTGGCTGAATGGATAAGAAAACAAGATCCTTACATATGCTGCCTACAAAAGACTTACTTCAGATTAAAAGACACACAGAGAAAGAAAGGAAAGGGATAGAAAAGGTATTTCAGGATGGACCTAGAGGGTATTGTGCTGACTGGAGTAAGTCAGAGAAAAACAAATACAGTATGATTTCTCATACGTGTGGAATCTAAAGAACAAAATAAACAAACAAAAAAAGAAAACGGAAACAAACTCATAGACACAGAGAACATTTTGAGGGTTACCACATGGGAGGGAGGGTTGGGAGGTTGATGAAAAAGGGGGAAGGGATTAAGAAGTACAAATTAGTAGTTACAAAATAGTCATGGAGATATAAAGTAAGGCATAAGGAATATAGTCAGTAACATTGTAATAACGATGCGGTATCTGAGGGGCACTAGATGTTGAGGTAATCACTTTGTGAATTATATAGATGTCTAACCACTATGTTGTACATCTGAAACTAATATAATATTGTATGCCAACTATAATTTAAAAAAAAACATGTATTAAAAAATAAAACCTAACAATAAGAAAACAAAACATGGGCATAAGACCTAAATAGACACTTCACCAAGGAAAACATACAGATAGCAAATAAGTATATAAAAAGATGCTCCACCTCATATGTCATTAGAGAAATACAAATTAAAACAATGGATACAACTGCACACCTATGAGAATTGCCAAAATCCGGAACACTGACAACGACAAATGCTAGCAAGGATGAGGAGCAACAAAAACTCTCATGTATTGCTAAGTGTGTTTGCAAAAGGGGACAGCCACTTTGGAAGACAATTTGTTGGTTTCTTACAAAGCTAAACATACTCTTCCCATATGATCAAACAATTATGCTCCTTGATATTTACCAAAAGGAGTTGAAAACTTATGTCCACACAATAACATGCACACAGATGTTTACAGTAGCTCTACTCATAACTACCAAGTTTGGAAGCAACCAAAATGTGCTTCAGTAGGTGAACAGATAAACTATGGTACATCAAGACAATAAAATCTTATTCAGCACTAAAAAGAAATGAGCCACCAAATCATGAAATGCCATGAATGAAAATTAAATACATTTAACTATGTGAAAGAAGCCAATCTGAAAAGGCTATCTACTGTATGATTTCAACTATATGATATTCTGAAAAAGGCAAAACTATAGAGATGGTGAGATCAGTTGTTGTCAGGGGTTGGGAGGAAGGAAGGCATAAATGAGTAGAGAAAAGGTTTTTTTAGAGCAGCGAAACTATTCTATAAGATACTGTAATGGTAGCTACATGTCTTCGTACATTTGTCAAAACACATAGACTGTATGGCACCAGGAGTGACCCCTGGTATAAACTATGGCCTTTGGTGATAATAATGTGTCAATGTAGGTTCATCAATTGTAATGAATGTACCACTCGGTGTGGGATGTTGATTGTGGGGGAAGCTGGGATATGAGACAGGGAGGATATGGGAACAATCTTTGTAGTTTTGCTCAATTTTGCTGTGAACCTAAAATCGCTCTAAAAAAAATTAATCTACTTGAAAAATTAGAAAGACAATAGTTTTAAATCTGATCATGTAAGTAATCCTATTAAATACAAATGGTCTAAAAGCCTAAAATAAAAAGCAGAGCTGTCAAATGACATTTTAAAAAAGCAAAATCCAACTATATACTACATACAAGAAATCTACTTTATGCATAATTACACAAATAGGATAAAGGGATGAAAAATGGATCATAAAAAAGCTAGGGTGGCTATATTAAAGTCAAAGTCATTTTCAGAACAAAGGATATTACCAGATTAAAGAATATTTCGTAATGACGAAAAAGTTAATTCACCAAGAGGACATGATAATCCTAAACACATATTACCTAATAATAGAGCTTCAAGGTATATGCAGGAAAAATTGATAGAACTGAAAAGAGAAACAGAAAATGCTAAACTTTAGCTGAAAATTTCAATGCTTCTATCTCGATAATTAATAAATGAAAAACATAATCCACTTGACTTAATTGACACTTATTAATACTCTACCTCAAGACAGTAGAAAACCTGCTATTTTTAAATATACATGGAGGGAGTATTCAACAAGATTTATCATATTCCTGACTATATAACAAATCTCAAAAAAAGGACTAAAATCATATAGAATATGTTTTTTGAGTCTGGTAGATAGAATAATGGACCCCCAAAGATGTCCATGTCCTAATCCCTTGAGCCTGCTAATATAGTGTTATGTGAGAAATAGGAATTAAGGTCACCAATGGAATTAAGGTTGCTAATGAACTGCATTTTCCAGGTTAACTCAATGTTATCTGTAAGGTACTTAAAAGTGGAAGGAGGCAGAAGAGAAAGGACCAGAAAGATAGCAGCATAAGACGGACTCCACTGAACATTGCTGACTCTGAAGATAGGAGAAGAGGCCCATGAGCCAAGCATTAAGAGCAGCCTCTAGAAACTGGAAAGAGCGAGGAAATGGATTCTGCCCTAGTGCCTCCAGAAAGAAATACAGCTCTGCCATCATCTTGATTTTAGCCCAGTGAGACCCACTTTCGAATTCTGAACTACTAAACTGAAAGACAATAAACGTCTGTTGTTTTAAGCCATAAAGTTTGTTGTTATTTGTTATAGCAGCCATAGAAAATGAATACAGTGACCATGGCAAACTTAAATTGAAAATCAATAACAGAAAGTTATCTAAAATCATCACTAATCATGTGGAAATTAAACAACATACTTCTAAATAATCCAAGATCAAAGAAGAAAATTCCAGAAATTTTGGAAAATATTTTCAACAGAATATAACAAAAAAGTAGCATATCAAAATTTAGGAAAACAGATTTTAACTAGAAATTCTACTCCTCATTATTTACCCAAGAGAAATGAAAATATATGCTCACAGAAGAAAGTCACAAGAATGATTATGATGTCCCTAATCAAAAACTGGAAATGAGCCATCAACAAGAGAATGGTTAAATGAATCATAGCATATTTATACAATTAAATACTACTCAGCAACAGCAAGAAATGAACTACAGATATGCAAAGCATCCTGGATAAATCTCAAAGTAAAAGAACCCAGACACAAAATATGTACTTTACGATTCCATTTATATAAAGTCCATGACCAGGCAAAACTAATTTATGGTAGTAAAAATGAGAAATTGTTTTTCTTTAGTGGGAAGATAAGGTTGTATTGACTGGAAAGAAGCACAGGATGATGTAAATATTCTATACTTTTGGGGGATTGTGGCCTCCAGGTATGTATAATTACCAAAACTGATCAAACTAATCACTTAAATAAATTATATCTCAATTTTAGGTACCCACAGAATTTTGCAAGGGCTGTAGAACTAAGTCAAAAACTTTATAGTCACTCACCACTTCCATTTCACACATGTCACAGCTTAGACCCTCATTAGGCTATGGATGCAGCCACTGGAGAAACCATGAAGGCCGTCTCTATATACTGGATGTAGAGACACATCTGTAATCATCATGTCCTGAGTAGGTTCTACAATGTCTGTTCTTCATCCCTTCACCAGCTTTCTGCCAAAGACTCTGGTGAGGGATTTGACTGGCAGCACCTACGTCCTATATCCACAGAGAGAAGGCTCTGAAAGCAAATATCAGGCATTTTCAGAAAGCAAGCTCTAGCTCTTTTAAAGACTCTTTCATACATAGGAGGTGCCTTCGGACACTGAAAGGTCAAAAAAAAGACTAACAAATATCCTCCAAACTCTCTTTTAACTGTGTAATATACCATGGTGAAGATACCATCTAAAGTTAAAAAAGGTTTTTAAATAATAATTGCTTTAGAGACCCAATGGTAAATGTGAACAATACTATTGCTGAGAGTTTCTATATGGAACTTGCCTACAGCCCTGGCTCCTGCTATCGTGCAGTTAAAGCCCTTTGGTAGTGAAGGATATGGTTAAACTATTTTCCCTTTGTGCGCTTTCTTCATATCCCATTCAAACCTACTCCAGGCTGTCAAACCACTTCAGCTCAGAGGCTGAATTCCTTGGCATGTCTTCTTTTTCATACTCTTTTAATAGCTCTTACCTCATTTCTAGAACCTTAAATATATTTAGTCCTGCCCGTCCCTGTGACCAATCCTGAGGTGAAGATGTAAAAATTTACCTTGTCTGCTCTCTGATACTCAGCAATGGGTCATGATTTCTGCTACGGACTTTTTTGAACCACACATCCCATATCTGCTAGCTACACTGAAGCCTTTTTAATGAAACTAAGGGTACTCTATCTCGAATGTACTTCTGATAACTCCA
Source organism: Pteropus medius (assembly GCF_902729225.1). NCBI lineage: Eukaryota > Metazoa > Chordata > Mammalia > Chiroptera > Pteropodidae > Pteropus > Pteropus medius. Next base: position 10,496,815 of record NW_024346062.1, on the reverse strand, counting down.
TCTCTTTTCTAGAGACTAGAGTTCAGCTTTTTCTTTGGACTGTTTGCTAAAACCCTCCTGTTGTTGACTATAACCATAAAATATCTATAGCTGCCAGCAATATCTTGAAAACACTGTGTAGTTTTCATAAAAGCAGCTGAGTGTCTCAAAAATAGAGACAGTTCTACCTTTTGGTCCTTTCCATAGCCATCCTCCTCATAAGCAGCTCAATAGTTAAGCTCAGTTAGATTCAAAGTCATGATACTATATGACCTAATCCTGCTATGGCTTTTTTTTAACTTTTCATTCTTTGACCACTTAACCACAGCAATGATTTTCCACCATTGCTATACTGGGACCCCATCTCCCCCAGGGGATGTTTGAAAATGTTGAGGTATTTATTGGTAACACATTGATGAGGACAAGGGGAGGATGCTCCTATCATTTAGAGACTGGATAAGATATCCTACCAGTTCTGTAAAGCTCGACAAAGCTTAACAATGAACTGTCCTACACCAAATGCCACAAATCTGCAAAAGGTAAGGATATGGGCTTTTTAATCAGAAAAATCCCAACTCAAGTCCAGCTTCCATCAAATTGAATTTGGGGAAGGATATTAAATCTCTCTCTCTCCGTCTTAGTTACTTTTTAACTCTGCTTAAGAATAAAATAATAGTATTTAACTCACAGATTTGGGGAGAAAATTGAGCACCTATATGTAAGTTGCTTAGCGGAATGTCCACCATGTAGAAAATACTAAATATTGGTCATCATTAATAGTGGGACTAGCAATAATGGTAGAAGACAGAGTGTTAAGCTTAAAGGGCAAATATGAAGCATATCAAAAGAATATTACATCTAAGCTTCAGTTTAGAAAGACAGAAGGGATTCTGGATGTCAAACACCATATGCATGTTGCTCCAATTTGAGAAAAATACATAGTTTTTTTTTTTAATCCAGAGTAAAGAAGAATGTAATCTGAATGCTATCCTTTAGCTTCAAAAGAATATTCTTCTTTATTCAAATTACTAGTTATATTAATTAAGAAGGATTACCATTTGATCTTCTTTTGTCTTTCACAACATGTTCAAAATCATTAAGACCATCTCTGGAAAAGAAGAGCTGAAGCTTCCTTTACACTCATTCCCTTGCCTACCCAGATAAGAAAGCTATCACAATGATTCAAATACATAGGTGAACAACAGATTCCTATTACATGCACCTCAGGATCTAAGCAAATGCTATACTGACTTTAAAAAAAAAAGTTTACACTTTTTCTTCAGCAAGGCAGCCAAGCAGCCTCCCCAGCAGACACAGAGATGCAGATTTCTGTGAATACTCTGACTGGCAAGACCATCTCACTCAAGATCGAGCCCAGTGACACCACAGAGAATGTCAAAGCTAAAATCCAAGACAAAGAGGGCATCCTACCTAACCAGTAGGATCTGATTTTTGTGGGCAAACAACTGGAGGATGGCCACACTCTCTCAGACTATAATATCCAGAAAGAGTCCACACTGCGCTTGGTTCTTCAGCTGCGGGACAACATCATCAAGCCCTCTCTCCACCAGCTGGCCCAGAAGTACAACTGAGACAAGATGATATGCCGCAAGTGTTATGCCTGCCTGCATCCCCATGCTGTCAACTAGAGCAAACAGAAGTATGGCCACACTGACAAACTACACTCCAAAAAGAAGGTCAAATAAGTCCTTCTGCCACTTCCTCGGCAAACAGGGCAGCCTCCTCCTAAAACCCTTTGGCTTTGGGGCCTCAGTATAAGTTTCCCTTTTATTGAAAAAAAAAATTGAGAGTAAATTATGGTCTTTGGGTGCTTATGATGTGTCAGTGTAAGTTGGTCAATGGTAATAAAAATATCACTCTGGTGGGGGATGTTGATAAAGGGGAAGGCTACGCATATGTAGAGCCAAGGATATACGGAAATTTATAGATATTTCTGTACTTTTCTCTCAATTTTCCTGTGAACCTGAAACTGCTCTAAATAATAAAGTCTATTTTTAAAAAACAAAGCAGTTATCATAAAACAAATTGAATGTTGCTTTCATGGCATGGGAAAGAGCTTGAAAAAAAAATGTCATTATACTGATATACACACCACCTAGTTTTGGAGCATGATCTTTTCATATTGTATGTTCTCAAAAGAAAGAGGCTCATTACTTGATCTTACTATAAAACTTGCATGCATTGCATGAAAAAGAAACATGAACAGGGTATGACTTATTCACGAATGGCACCCTTTGCCTGATATGGGGCAGCAAGCATGCTGTCACAGGTATAACTTATTGCTAGAAATGAATAAAATTTCCTTTGTTCCAATTACTAAAATATCTTCTTTCCATTCCAAGCAAAGTTGATTCCAAAAAGTTTCTCAAATTTCAGCACCAAATATTTTGTATTAAATATTAAATACATTTCCCAAAAGAGAGTGAGTATATGTATAATCCATTTTATTTTTTAAAGGCACACAATTTCAGAAAGTACTATTACTTATGATATAAACACCTAGTTTAAAATACAGTACTACATAATGCTATATCTTCCAATTCTGAATGAATAAAGACAGAGACAGTAGGAATGGCATGCATGATACTGTTTAAAGCAAAAAATATATATATATCAAACTTGGATATGTAAAATGTCAATCTGAAGTTACAGACTAAAACTACATTAATATTTTCATATAAAATATGATTTCTATCTAAAATAAACAGCACACAGAATATTTAAACATTATTATATAAAATGCATTTAAATAATTGAATTTTTTCCTACCTTCAGTAAGTTTTTCCAAGTAAAAAACAGTTTCCTGATACATACTTATATTCATAATTTGGTAATTTTCTACAACCTTCCCTTTCTCTTTGCAAATTACTTTCTCTTTGACACTTAAATCTTTCAATACCACTCACTTGCTCTTGATAAGTGTGTAAAAACTTATTATTATTGAGAATAAGTTGACTCAACATTACATAGTATAAAAATGTATGTATAAAATATGCAAATATTTGTCATTTGCTTTATAGAAAGAAGCAGATTTGAAATTTCCTCTACTAGAATTTCATTGCCTTGTAGATACTCTTACTTTGGTAATTCACCATTAATCTTACACTCCCCATAGCACAACAAGGGCCTGACAATATTTAATGTGACCTAAAGGAATCAAAGCTAAAACTTTGATTCCAAAACTTCAAAAATCAGTAATAAAAATAGAAAGGTAATAATACATTCTGAATTAGAATACTAAGATATCTGATGGACCCCTTTGGTAAAGTACAAGCAGTAGAATTTTTTCATGCAAAACATTTGGATAGCAGGCTCAAAAAATGTCAAAAGTTTCCTTTCTACTTCTTTTATACTCATTCTATTAAATCATTATTTGTCAATAATTATTACATATGTGTCTGAACAAGCTGCTCAGAAGAGAAATTTATTATATTAATATGAACAACAATGTGAAGAAACTAATGCTAAGAAATTAAGTTGATCTAGTGAGATATTCCTAAGAATTGAAAACGTGTTGCTATTGCTACAAACTAAGCCACTCTACTGCGTATTTATTTTTATATTACTAAAGAAAAAAAAAACTATATGCACTGATGTGGGAAATTATTTCTAGTTTCACTATTACCTTTGTTACTTGTATGCAAATACAACAATGCATTATAGTCAATTTTAACATGTAGTATTTGGAAGAAAAGAAGAAAAATTGAAGGGAAAAAAAGGAAAGGGAAAGAAAAGAGACAAAGAAGAGAAGAAAGGCTGGAAGGAACTGAGATTTCTGCAGACATTACCCCCATTGATTCACAGAAGAATCCTTTAAGGGAAGAGCTATTACTGTCCAGACTTTATAAAAATCTGGCTTGGAAATATTATCTTTCTCAAGGTAAATGTATAACAGAACTGGTACTTAAATCAAGGTCTTTGCCAAATCCAAAGTCCATACTCTTTCCTCATCCCCAGGATACCTTCTTCTGACACTTACTTTTTAATTTAGGAATAATATCAACACATGCTTAAAACCAAGTTTTATCCACTGGAAAGTTTCAGCTTCTTCCGATAAATCCTGCATTAGGTGGTCAGTTGACTACTGGATACGTGCCTAACCATTCAACAAAAATCTTTTCCTTCTATGACCACAGTAAATGACAGGGAGATTTCTCACCTTCTAGTTAGTATCCATTAGCAAGCAACACTTTGGAAGCCTAGTCCTCAAAAAACCACAATGCAACAAATGTGCTGAAGATAATGCATGGCAAAACTATAGAATGCCTCACCTCCTGCTTTTTTCTCCCTCTGGGTTTGTCACCCATTGTTATTTATTATTTATTATAGTTTCATAAATGTGAAACTCTATTGATGGGGATAAAGCCTGTGCCAGAAAGGTCATAGATTTAGTTCACTTCCTTTGCCTTAAACAGTTCTTTTATTCATTAGCTTTTTAAAAAATTAATCAGTAAGTCTTTTTGAGTACCTAAGTGAGAGGAAAGCCTATCAACCTTTAAGGAACTGTTGGAATACTTTCATACATATAAGAAATATACAAACCTAATTAATATCTGGCTAAGGTGTTTTTTAAAGGACTTTTGCCCACATAAGAGTTCTCTATTGAAAGATAAGGCAAAGTTTTACTGCATGTCACAGATCACAACAGCAAAGACAAAATTAAATTACTTGTTCAATATTTGAGTTTGGTGTAGGTGAAACAACACACTTTACTATGAAATAACACTATTCCTAACCCTAACACTGGGCTCATAACCCAGGGTGAAACTGTCTCCGCCTAGCAGGCATACTAAAATGTGGACAGAAGTGGTTGCTGTAATATTCAGGGGTGAAGGTTTGATGCTATACACATTTGGTTGCAAGGGGCTGAGGGACAAACGATGATAATCACCTTACAATGTGTAGGACAGTCCTTTATAAGGAAGAACTGACCACTCAAAATGTCAATAGTGTCGTGTTAAAAATATCATATGGGCCCATTAATACAAAATATAGAACATTTTTAGCCCAGTCTATATTTTATTTGGTTTTCATGGTATTATAAAATAAATTTGAATGGAGCATGTGCACGCAATTCAGGATGACAAACACCCATCAGTCTATTTTCTTAACCTATCTTTGTGACTCAGTTGCCTGTCAGACCCCTAGAGGCACTTATATTTGACAGCCTCTAAATCCTAATCATTGTACAACCATGTATATGGGTGGCTCCATCCAAGATGGGTAAATGATACATTCACTACACTCTTTTAGTTCTGGACAAGTACATCAACAAAGGTCTTTTTCCAAGTTAGAACTCAGGAAGGGGAACAGAAAGGCAACATATGCCTAAATAATAGGTGGATTTAATAAAGTTATTTTAAAATGGTTCTTTTTATGAATAATTTTGTGGTAGTTCAATATCCAAAGTCCATAGACAAGAGATCTACAATTGTACTTGAATATTTGATGTTGGTGGATTTCTCTTTGTGATATCTTAAGATGAACACTGTCAGGACAGATCAGAAGGCAGTGCAGCCCCTAAGGCTCCCACACAGAGAAAATTAAGATGTATTCATTTTCTTCTGTGCCAATTCAAGTTTTGTATTTACAAATATAAAACTACTGAGTTTTCTATTTGAACTTCTAATATAAGAATTACTTTGTGGGAAAAAGTAGGTTTCTAGTCAAGATGGCTGTGCTTGCCTCCTCTCACAACATCAAAATTACAACTAAACTGAAGAACAACCATCATTGAGAATCAGCTGAAGTCTAGATGAAAGAAGTCCTATAACTAAGGACACATAGGAGAAGGCACATAAAGACTGGGAGAAGGGACAGAGGTACATAACAGGCTGGCTCCACACTCACGTGTGGCAGTTAAAAATCAGGAGGACTATCTCATCTGCAGAGCCCTCCACCCATGAGGAGCAAGGGGTTCCAGCCCCACACCTGGATGCTTATCCTAGTGATCCAGTGCCAGAAAGAAAAGTCCCCTCAACTTCTGGCTGTGAAAACCAGCAAAGATTGTGGCTACGTGAGACTGGGGCTGCTAGAGTCCCAAGGGTGCCTCTTAAAGGGCCTGCATCTGAACTTAGTCACTTACGGACTCACTGGCTCTGAGCTCCAGTGCTGGGGCAGCAGCTCAAAAGGTGCCAGGAACATACAGGGAGGAGTGAATTGTCTGGCATCAGGGAGAGGGAAGAAGAAGAAGCTTTTCCCAGACAGAAATGTTGCCAGAAGTCATTGTTCTTTGTGGAGTCCTCCCCCCGATCTACTTGCACATATAGGCGGGAGCCAGATCTGAGTCTCAATCAACCTGACTAACAGTTTGCCATATGCTGATGATTCCCTAAGAACCTGCCCCATTTGATTTGCAGGCCCACCCAAGCTGCTTCTCTTGGCTTTTCATACACACTGCTTCTCTTGGCTCATGCTACAGACTATTCCTAAAATCTGTCACATGTTCACAAACCCCAAACAAGCAGTATCTGGGCTCCACGTGCCCCATAACTCTTGATAAGCAGCTACAAGCCCAGCACTAGCTACAGCCAGCCTCGTTTCGCAGCTTAGCACCTCCAAGCCAAGCACAAGGGCCAACCATATGCAGATCACTTTGTAGCTCATACCAAGTGGCCCCAGGCAGGGGACAGGCAGTGGTTCACTTTGGCCTGCAACAGATTCCCTCCCTAGTGGCCCCAGAATCACCACACCTGGTAGCCAGTGTCCAACCACACCAGAACACCACCCAACCACCTGCAAAAATAACACAACCAAAAGGCAAATTCTACAGGCTCCAGACCCCTGCTAAAGCAAATCCTGTTCCATAGGGTCAGCCCCTGCACAACAGCCCCTCCTCCACTGCAGTCACAGCCAGTCCTCACAACCAATCAGCCTGAGGGTCAATTGCTCTCATGACATGCAAACAACAACCAAGGCTCAAATACAACAGAAGGACACAGGCAGCTCAGACAAGGGACACAAACCTAGAGCATCTGGCTCAGGTAACCAGGGAGACTGGGCCCACAGGACACCTACTACATAAGGCCATTCTATCAAGACTGGGAAACATAGTGGCTTGACCTAATACATAGAAACAAACACAAGGAGGCAGCCGAAATAGAAAGACAAAAAAATGTCCCAAATGAAAGGACAGAACAAAGCTCCAAAAAAAGAATTCAACAAAATGGAGAAAAGCAATCTAACCGATGTGAAGTTCAAAACACTGGTAGTTATAAGGATGCTCAATGATCTCAATGAGAACATCAACAGAGAGAGAGGAAACATAAAAAAAGGGCATAAGAACCATAAAAAAACAGTCAGAAATAAAGAATGCAATAACGTAAATGAAGAATACATTAGAAGGAATCAACAAATTACATGCAGCAGAGGATCAGATCACTGATATAGAAGAAAAGGTAGCCGAACACACTCAATCATAGCAGCAAAAAGAAAAAAAATTAAATGAGGATAGTTTAACTCAGAACCTCTAGGACAACATCAAGCATGATAACATTTGCATCATAGAGGTGCCAGAAAAAGAGAGAGAGCGAAGAATTGAAAACCAATTTGAAAAAATAAGAATGAAAAATTTCTCTATCCTGGTGAAGCAAGTAGACATACAGGCCCAGGAAGCACAGAGAATCCCAAACAAGATGAACTCAAAGAGGCCTATACCAAGACACATCATAATTGAAATGCCAAAGGTTGAAGACAAAGAGAGAATTTTAAAAGCAGCAATATAAAGGCAGCTAGTTACTTACAAGGGAGTTTCCAAAAGACTGTCAGTTGATTTCTCAACAGAAACTTTGTAGACCAGAAGGTCTTGGCACAAAATATTCAAAGTGATGAAAAGCAAGGACCTACAACCAAGATTACTCTACCCAGCAGAGCTATAATTTAGAATCAAAGGACAGATAAAGAGCTTCCCAGGCAAGAATGAGTTCATCAACATCCAATCAGGATCACAGAAAATGTTACGGGGACTTCTTTAAGAAGAAGAAAATAAATAAAAAATACTACTAATAAAATGGCAATAACTACATATCTATCAAAAATTACTTTAAATATAACAATTAAATGCTCCAATCAAAAGACATAGGGTGGCCAAGTGGATAAAAAAAAACAAGACCCTTATACACGCTGCCTATAAGATACTCACTTTAGATTGAAAGACACACACAAACCGCAAGTAAAGGGAAAAAATATATATATATAAGATATTCATGAAAATGGAAATTTAAAAAAATCTGGAGTAGCAACAATTATACCAAACAAAATAGACTAAAACAAAAGCTAGACAAGAGACAAAGACCCAGTTACTTATGGGTATTTATGTGAAGAAACCCAAAACACTACTTCAAAGGGACATGTGCATCCATACATTCATTGCAGCATTATTTACAATAGCCAAGATATGGAGGCAACCTGATTGTCCATCAGTGGATGAATGGATAAATAAGAAGTGTACTTATACACAGTGGAATATTACTTAGCCATAAAAAAAAAGAATGAAATCTTGCCATCTGCAACAACACAGATTAGAGGGTATTATGCTGATTGGAGTAAATTGCACAGAGAAAGACAAATGCCATATGATTTCACTTATATGTGAAATCTAAATAACAAAATAAATGAACAAACAAAATGAAACAACTCACAGAGAATATTTTGGTGGTTGCCACATAGAAGAGAGGTTGGGGAAATAGATGAAAAGAGGGAAGGAATTAAGTACAAATCGGTAGTTACAGAATAGCCATGGGGATGTAAACTATAGCATAGAGAATATAGCCAATAATATTGTAATAATTATGTGTGGTGTCAGATGAATACTAGATTTATTAGGATGATCACTTCATAAGGTATATAAATGTCTAATCGCAATGTTATATATCTGAAAGTTATAAAATATTATGTGTCGACTATAATTAAAAAAATTATTTTAAAATATAAAGAATCATTTTGTTAGTGTCCAATTTTATTGTAAATTTTCAATTACATGATGCAATTCCTTTATCCGGATTATAAAATAATTTCTCGAACCTGTGATAATTTCTAAATTCTTTGGCTTAACCTTATTTTATTTCTTTAAATAAATTTCAAATTTCAACTCTAATACATGCTCTTTGGAGGCAAGAAAAATGATAAAATACAAAAATGTTTAAAGACAAAGCTAGATAACATCTTCTCCCAACAATGCCTATGTCATCCACTAATTCCCTCATTCCCTCTTATCATAATGTGTGACTGGCCTTAATAGCTCAGTGTGGTAACTTTCATACATTTCTCCTTGTTCACAGACATACATAAATAGATATGTACACATAAATATGACGCCAGGAGTTTTGATTTTGGGTTTCACTGTTTACACTGAAATAGAATTATTAAATATGCATTGCTCCAAGTATGTTTTCACTCATCTGTACCCTGCACATCTCTATAAGTAAGTAAATATACATCTCTTAATATATTTAATTGAACTGAATGGGAAGGAGATAGGAAGAAAAGGAGGAATGCTGTCAGACTTCCTGGATTTTACAGGACAGAATCATAAAGCTCTTTGACTACAAATATCCACTACACTGCAAGACAAAGAATGACCCTGAAGGCAATTCTGAGATCAGAGCTGCACATCAGTTTCAAAACAGCAGACCATCACCTTATTTTCAACAAGACAGATGACCTCTTCCCAAAGCTGTGGGGACAGGAACACCCAAAGTCATGGGGCAGGGCCAACCAGCAGAGGCCTAGGGACCCCTACCTGGCAGAGCTGCTTAGTAAGAACTTACACCCCAGTGGGTCCAAAAGGCAGGACTGCCACCCCAGTGTGTCTGGATGGCAAAGCATCCAGCCAAAGGAGATTATTCTTGAAACAATATTTCTTAGAGCTTGCCTTGCTAGTTTTTGGACTTGCTTGGCACCCATCACCCCTTCCTTCCTTATTTCTCCTTTCTGGAATAGAATGGTCTATCCTATGCCTGTGCCACCATTTTGGACGTGCATAATATGTTTGATTTCCCAGATTCACAGCTGGAGAGCAATTTGCCTCAGGATGAATTATACCTCAAATCTCATTCAAATTTGATTTAGATGATATTTAACTGAGACTTTATACTCAGACATTAGAATTGATGTTGAAATGAATTAAAACTTTTGGAGCTGTTGGGATGAAATAAATGCATTAGGCATTGAGAAGGACATGAATGAGGAAGGGGGAAGTGAGACAGGATGCAATGAGCTGAATGTTGATGGCCCCCCAAAATTCATATGTTGAAACCATAATCCCAATGCAATGGTATTTGGAGGTGGGGGCCTTTTGGATGTAATTATATCATGAGAGTAAAACCCTTATGAATGGGATTAGTGCCCTTATAATAAGAGGCCAGTGAGTAGAAATTTCGCTTGCTGCATTGTAAGGACACAACAAGCTGGCTGTCTGTAAACAAGAAAGAAAGTCCTTATCAAGAATCCTAACCTGCTGGCACCCTATCTCAGAATTCCAACCTCCAGAACTTTGAGAAATAAATGTTGCTTAAACAACCTAGTTTATATTTGGTTATAGCACCTCAAGTTGACTAAGAAAGACTTAGTTATGCTTTCCAATCATGCTTTCCCCCCATAGCTCCTCTAAATTTGCTCTTATCTAGGTTACCAATGATCTCTCGATGATTACATCAATAATTAATTCTCTGTCCTCATCTTAACCTATTAGAGGTTTTTAATCCTGTTTATCAATTACTTCTCCTTGACATATTCTCTTCACTTTTTTTCCCAAGTTGTCTTTCTTCATCACGTGGTTTGGTTTTCCTGCCTATCTCACTGGCTTCTCCTACTATTGTCTCCTTTGCTGGTTCCTACACTTCTCCCAAAATTCTTAATGTATGAGTATTCCAGGATGCAGTGCTAGGACTCAGTCCTCCAGATCTTCTCTATTGGTGGTGACATCACTCAGTCTCATGGGTGGTGTCATTTTCTACTATAATGCTTGATATATCTCCTACTCTTCTCCTAGTTCATAGCACTTCCAAGCACAAAACATATCAAAGATGTTCTTTTCTCAGGGCATTTGCTCTACTTGATCTGTCTGGAATATTCTTCTGATAATTCCTTTCTATTCTTTGCTCAAATATCATCATGACATGCTATTTAAAATGTCAATCTGCATCACCATCATCTCATCTGATCATACTATATACATATTTATATCATACTATGATTTATTTATTATATTGGTTAATTTTTCTCTCTCATACTATAATGTAAGCTCCATCTTCAACTGTTTTGTCCACTAATGTATTCCAAGTATCTAAAGTGTTCTTCACACACAGTAAGAGCTTAATAAATATTTGTTGGATTAACTAATTCATTTAACCATTTTCCTACGAAAAGCATTCAACTTGTTACTAGATTTTTGTGACTATTAATGCTATAATAAATAGCTAGCTAATAGATCCCTACATACTGAAGCTTTCATTTTTATGGGCTAGATCACTATAAATGGAGATTACTATATCAAAGGTATGTGTATTTTTACTTTTAATAGCTGTCAGATTACTTTCAAGACATCTGTAACAATATAAATTTCCATCAGTATGGTATGTGACTATATATATCCTCATATTCCAATCAGCAATAGATTTTCTTGTACTTTTAAATAATTCCCTCTATTATGGATATAAAGTATCATCTTATAGTGAAAGAGTTTTGCATGTCTATGACTACTAACTGGTTTGAGCATTAGCAAGAAAATCAGATCAATTAGGTTGACTTAAATTCCCTGCTTTCAACTTTCTCATCTATAAAATTAGTATTTCAAATTAGATGACCTCCTCTGCAAATCTAAAAGTATACGAGCTAATAAAAGCAAAATCTACTTTAGAATTTAACACAGGACCAGAAATGGTACTTGGAAGCCTCTTAGTATCTTCACATGAGCTAATTTATCAACTCAGTTAATTTCAGAGAGAAGGTTTCTGAGGAAGTGAAACCACAGGTAAGCTTTAATTGGGGAAATGTGTTCAAAACATAAGAGACAAGTATGGCTTATATACACAGTAGGTAGTTAGGACATTAGACTCCAAATCCCTAGAAAAGTGTAGGGGTGGGGAGGGGACCTGTTTCTCAATATTTCTAGGATTAGCCCTGGTCCCTGGTATTTATTCTAATAACTCAAATATTATGTGAGAGAAGGATTAAGGACAAAATTCATCTTAGTCATAAGTCTGCTTGATTTCCATAAGCTTTATTTACAAATACTTACTCTTTGTCAAATCAAATCAAAGGAATTAGTAAAAAAATTACAAACCCTTACTCTATCAATTTCATGGATTCCTCTTAATTGAAATTTTCTCCACATTTTATCACTGACTGCCTTTATAATCAGTTATTTCATGCCTTCCTCATAGTAGACTGAGTTAAACACAAATTCAAGACAAAACCCCTACTAGCATAATATTTTTAGCAAATACAATACTTTGAATGCAACAGTAAATGAATATATGCTGTGCAATCAGAATAAAGTAAAAATAACCATCCCCAATGAATTCCTGTGGAAAAATTTTATGTCAACCAATCTGAATCTTAAATTAGTTTATACAGCTCCTTTAAAATATTTTTAATACCACTAAATTATTTGTGCTAATAATTCTGGTAAATTGAAATAAGAGATTTATTGAAGCACATTCTAAGTACATGCTGTATTTGAGGAAAGATTTTTGTTTATTATAAATATTTTAAACCATCCATGCTTACAGTACAGTTGAGTAAACTGTCTTCCAAATGTGACACTGCAATCAGAAATATACACCTTGTCACCGTTTACTCTCTCTTTATCTTTTATAGTCTACCATGAAGAGCATTATTCACAACATCTTAAATTATAGATTAACCTGACTCCTGTCTTAAGTGGTTTAGTCAGGTTGTTGCTGTTGCTGTTATTGCTGTTGTTGTTGTTTATGCAGGGGTAGGTGATTGTGATTTTTTATTAAGTTATAACTACATCTCTACTGTTCCTCATGGAATCAGAGAATCTAAGAATTCAAAGGAACATTATAGGTCATATAGTCTAGCAACTAATTAAATTATAATTCCTTCCACAACACTGTTTACTGATAGTAATCTAAATAACATCTTACTACTTCCAGCAGTGGGGTACTTACCACCACACTGAAATTATTCTTTACACTGATGTTTCTAATTTTGAAAAAAAACCATGCTCATATTGGATCGAAATTTTTCTGCTTAATACTTTCACCCTGAAGGCTCTCTGCCCTCCCTCCCAGCGCCTGGATGGCTCGGCTGCTACTCAGCCTAATGGTAGCAGCAACTGTGCTACAGTGTGCCTTCTCTTCCTGTACCGCTTCCCCTTTCTGTCCTCTCCCCACTCCAAGTTGCGTTTGTTTGGGGTGGCTCTGGAGAGCTAGGAAGGAGATGCTTCACTGGGGCAGGGACCTTTCTTCGCCTGGGTTGTGCCTCTTTTAAATTATGTGGAGTGACCGGGGAAACATGGCAGAGTGAGAGACATCCCCAGATCTCTCCCCTTGAAAAAACAATAAGCTGAACATCTAAAACTCAACAGAAAACACCCAAACTGCACACCAGCATATCTGAGCATGGGATCTGTGCAGAAAAACAACCACAGGTCAGTACTCTGGGTGTCAGGTGGTAGACTGGGAGAAATAAAGAAGCTGCATCTCACAGCTGCCAGAGCTCCATACAGGGGGAGGGGGAGGGGAAGGAGAAAAGGTGAGGTGACTTCCCTGAACAGCCCTACCTTCTGGGAGTTTGTGAGTTCCATGAAGCAAGCAGCAGGGCCCAGTCATCAGGGCAGCAAGCAGAGAAGCGGGACAGGACAGGAGAGAAACAACAGTTGATTTTTACCAGCCACGGTTGCAATACCAAGGCTGAGCCACAGCCCCCAATCCCCAACCCCTCCCCCGCTAACCTCCGAGACCTATCACTGCAGAGCCCCAGGGAAATCTGAGCAAACACTACCAAAAATGTTGCTACTGACAGGGACTGAAACTGAGGGTAGCAAGCATGATTAAATATCTACAAGAAAATAAAGGCATTATATAAAGGCATTATTAAGGCTTTATATAAAACAGGGATCCAAGAGGCTTAGACTTCACCTACTGGAAACCAAAAAAAAGTGCCTTCTTTACAGCAGGCTAAAGAGAGACCTTCATATAATAAATCTTCTTTCTAGAAAAACAGCAGAATATATTTCCATTAATGCCCAGGCAGAGAAATAGTCCATTAAACACCATGAACAACCAAGGTGACAAAGCATCTCAGAAAGAAAGAGAAAAATCTCCAAAAAATAAGCTTACAGACATAGAAATATGCGACTTAAATGACAGAGAATTTAGGATGATACCTCTGAAAAAACTCAATGAGTTCTTAAATGAGTCATATCAACAATTTCAGAAATGGAAAAAAAAAAACAGATGAACAGAGCAAGGAGAATGAAACCCTTCATTCTGGAATGAAGGAATGGAATCAGATATCTAAACTATTAAATGAAAGGAACTATCAGCCTAGAATACGTATCCAGCTAAGCTCTCCTTTAGATATGAAGAGAGAACATTCCTTCAGACATACAAAAATTTTGGGGAATTCTCCACCATGAGTCCTGCACTCACAGAAAATACTGAAAAGGGTCAGCTCACCCAAAAACAAAATGAAAAAAAAAAAAACCATAATTAGGAGTAAAGTGACTATCAGGCAAATAGAAGCAGAAGAGTGCAACCCTTCCTAAGAACAGGATATTGTAAGCTTAAATAATAAAAAGAGAATTGCTATAGCGAGATAGTAATGAACGTTCAGCATACATAGGGACAAATTGAGATAACAATGACTGAAAAGGGGAAGATTCAAAGATCCAAATTCACTAAGGGGAATGGAGATAAGGCACACACAGAAAAAAATAAATGACTGTATATATATATATATATATATATAAAGGCAGCATGCACACCTGGCCATGTCACACACACACACACACACACACACACACACACAGTTATATTCATAATGGTAACCACACACCAAAGATTCAGAACTTTGAAGTATATAACATAAAACAAGAAGAACCAGAGGGAAAACTCTTGAAAGCCAACCAAAATAAAGAAAACAGAAACACGAGGACAAGGAAGCAACGGAAACACCGGGCTACCAGAAAGTAAAAGATAAAATGGCTATAAGAAAACCTCATATTTCAATCATCACTCTAAATGTAAATGGACTGAACTCACCAATAAAAAGGCACAGAGTTGCAGAATGGATCAAAAAACAAAACCCAACCACATGCTGCCTCCAGAAGACACATCTCAGCTCCAAAGACAAATATAGACTCAGAGTGAAAGGGTGGAAAATGATATTTCAAGCAAATAGCACTCAGAGAAAAGCAGGAGTAGCAGTACCAATATCAGATGAAATAGAGTCCAAAATAAAAAATGTAAAGAAAGAAACTGAGGGATATTTCATAATGATAAAGGGAAACATGCACCAAGAAGACATAACACTTATTATCTATGCTCCCAATCTGGGAGCCCAGAATTATGTAAAGTAATTAATAACAGAACTAAAGGGAGAAATAGACCAAAACACTATCATAGTAGGGGACTTAAGTACCCCACTGTTGGATATGGACAGATCATCCAAACAGAAAATCAATAAGAAAATCACATCTTTAAATGACACATTAGACCAACTGGACATGATTGACATTTACAGAGCCTTCCATCCCAAAAGAGCTGCTTATACATTCTTCTCTAGTGCACATGGAACATTCTCAAGAATCAACCACATACTGGGACACAGAGATAGCATCAACAAATATAAGAGGGTTGAAATCATACCAACCATACACTCTAATCATAATGCTTTGAAGCTGGAGATCGACTGTAAAACAAAAGCAGGAAAAACCACAAATAGGTGGAGCTTAAACAACATGCTACTGAAGAAATACTGGGTCAGAGAAGAAATAAAAAGAGAGATCAAGAAATAAATAGAAATGAATGATAAGGATAGTACAACATCTCCTCTTATTACCGCTTTTCGGACACGGCAAAAGCGGGAATAAGAGGAAAGTTCATATCGTGACAGGCCTATCTCCTAAAACAAGAATGAGCCCAAATAAACAACCTAATGCTTCATTTTAAAAAACTAGAAAAGGAAGAACAAATGAAGCCTAAAGTCAGGAGAAGGAAATAAATCATCAAAATTAGAGCAGAAATAAATAAAATTGAAAACAAAAACACAATAGAAAAAAATAAATGCAGCAAAGAGCTGGTTTTTTGAGAAGGTTAATAAAATTGACAAACCCCTGGCTAGACTCATTAAAGAAAAAATAGAAAGGACACAAATAAACAAAATCAGGGATGAAAGAGGGGAAATTATGACTGACATCACAGAAATACAAAGGATCATACAAGAATACTATGAAAAAGTATATAATACAAAATTTAATAACCTAGAAGAAATGGACCAGTACTTAGAAAAATACAACCTTCCTAGACTGAATCAAGAAGAACTGGAAAAATCTAAATAGACTGATCAGCAGTATGGAAATTGAAACAATCATCAAAAACCTACCAAAATGTAAATTCCAAAACCAGACAGCTTCACCAGTGAATTCTATCAAACATTCAAAGAAGATTTAATACCTACTCTCCCCAAACTCTTCCAAAAAATCGAAGAGGAGGCAATACTTCTCAACTCATTTTATGAGGCCAATATTACTCTGATACCAAAACCTGGTAAAGATAATGCCAATAAAAAGGAAACTACAGACCAATATCTATCATGAACACAGATGCAAAAATCCTAAATAAGATACTAGCAAACCAAATACAGCAACATATTAAAAAGATTATACAGCACGATCAAGTGGGCTTCATCCCATAGGCACAGGGATGGTTCAGTATACCCAAATCGATTAATGTGATACACCACCTACACAAATTAAAAAATAAGAATCATATGATTATATCAATAGATGCACAAAAAGCTTTCAACAAGATACAGCATCCATTTATAATCAGAACACTTAAGAAAATAGGTATAGAAGGAAAGTACTTTAACATAATAAAGGCCATATAGGACAAACCCTCAGCCAACATTATAATTAATGGTGAAAAACTCAAAACCTCCCTCTAAGATCAGGAACAAGGCAAGGCTGTCCACTATCGCCACTCTTATTCAACATAACATTGGAGGTCCTAGCAAGTACAATCAGACAAGAGAAAGATATAAAAGATATCCAAATAGGAAACGAAGAAGTCAAACTGTCACTATTTGCAGATGACATGATTCTCTATAAAGAAAACACTAAAGACTCCACAAGAACACTATTAGAAACAATAAACAAATACAGTAAAGTCTCTGGATACAAAATCAACGTTCAAAAACACATAGCGTTCCTATACTCTAATAACGAAGTGTCAGAAAAAGAAGTGGAAAAATAATTCCTTTTGCAATTGCAACAAGAAGAATAAAATACCTGGGAATAAATTTAACAAAACATGTGAAGGATTTATATAATGAAAACTACAAGACCCTATTAAAAGAAATCAAGGAAGATACAAAGAAATGGAAAGATATTCCATGTTCTTGGATTGGAAGAATCAACATAGTTAAATGATCTTATTACCTAAAGCATTATACAGATTTAATGCAATCCCCATCAAAATCCCAACAGCATTTTTTAAAGAAATAGAACAAAAAATATCCCGAATTGCCAAAGCCATCCTGAGGAAAAAGAACAAGGCTGGAGGCATCACTCTGCCCGATTTCAAATTATACTGCAAAGTGACAGTAATCAAAACAGCATGGTATTGGCAGCAAAACAGACACACGGACCAGTGGAACAGAATGGAGAGTCCAGAAGTAAACCCATATTTATATGGGCAAATAATTTTCTATAAAGAAGCCAAAAACATACAGTGGAGAAAGGGAAGCCTCTTCAATAAATGGTGCTGGGAAAAACTAGAAGGCTATGTGCAAAAGAATGAAACTAGACTGTTGTCTATCACCACACACCAAAATTAACTCAAAATGGATTAAGGACCTGAATATAAGACCTGAAACAATAAAATGCATAGAAGAAAACATAGAAACAAAACTCAAGGACCTTGGACTTAAAGAGGATTTTATGAACTTGACCTCAAAGTCAAGGTAATTAAAAGCAAAAATAAATGAATGAGACTACATCAAACTGCCATTTGTGACAACATAGATGGACCTCAAGAAAATCAAGCTAAGCGAAATAAGCCGGACAGAAAAAGTTGAAAATCACATGATATCACTTATATGTAAGATATAAACCTAAAAGCAACAAAAGAAAAGGACAGAGACTTATGGACATGGACTGTAGGCTAGTGGTTACCAGAGGGTAGGGAGTGGGGGAGTAGGGAGAAGGAAGATGGGGTAAAGGGGGTCAAATATAGAGGGGTAGGGGGAGAGTGAAGTGGGTAAAGGGGATCAAATATATGGTAGCTGAAGGAAACTGGACTTTGAGTGGTAAACACACAACAGAATATACAGATATCAAATTATAATGTACACCCAAAAATTATATAATTGTATTAACCAATGTTACCCCAATAAACAATAAAAAAAAAAACACAGGATATTTTAAACTATGAAAAAAATATATATATACATATATGTGTATATGTGTATGTATATATATACTGAAAAAAATAAAATGATACACTTACAAAGGTATCATTTTCAATACAAAACAATAAAATGCATAGAAGAAAAAAGATGTGGAATCTTTAAATCAACTTCATATAAAAATATGAAGTTGATTTAAAAATATGAAGTTGATTTAAAGATGTGGAATCTTTAAATCAACTTCATATAAACTATATTCAACTTTACATAAAAATCACATTAGGGCTATAAAGCAGTGGCACTGTGACATTGGATTGTTATAAGCTTAGTTTTACAGTCAGACAATTACCTAAGTTTCAAATTTATAGCTTACTTCATTATTAAATCTAAATAATCATCAGCAATGGTTGGTAGCCCACCTATTTAGAAAGACTGACTTGTTTCTCAAAAGAAAGAGTATGTTCTGAGATACTTATAAGACTACAGGCACTCCGGCAATTAACTGATGTTTAACATATATAGAAAGTACACTAATCACAAATAAAAACATCAATATAGCCAGCACCTACCTATCAAGAAACAAAATATTACCAGCACCCAGAAGTTCCCCTTGTGCTCTTTATATTCACAATCCACTACCAAATATAATTGCTATTCCGACTTCTAACAGGCACAAGTAAATTCTGCTTGTTTTGAATTTATAAAAGGGAATAACACAGCACATACTAATTTGAATCTGGATTCTTTTCATCCATACTATATTGAGATTTATCCAAATTGCCAAGAAATTTAATTTTAATAAATGTCAAGCACTCCCATGACCACCTGTATTATGATTATTTGCATATTCTTTACTATGTTTTCATGAGACAGGATCCTGGGCCCCACTCTAGACATAGAGAATTTGAAACTCTGGAAAAAGCGAGAAGAGTAAACCCAAATCTTTAATTTTTTAACTCACCTGATAATAATTTTGCCTACCAAAACTTGAGACTATACACTAAAAACTTAATGTCTCTTTTCACTTACTCAATTCTTTTAATTTTATTTTATTAGTTTCAAGTACACAGTACATTGTTTAGACACTTATATAGTTTATGAAACATCCCCCTGATTGCTCTTTCTCTCCTCTGCCTCTGCACCTAGCCATTACATTAATGCTGACTGCATTCCCTATGCCATGCTCCCCATCCTTGTGACCATCTATCAACTATTTGTACTTCTTTAACCCTTCACCCTATTCTCCTAGCCCCCCAAATCCCTCCCCTCGGGCCATCACCAGACTGTCCTCTATATTTGTGAGTCTGTTTTTGATTAGTTCGTTCTTTTAGTTCCTTAGAGTCCACTTATCACTTACTCAAATCTTAATTCTTACCAAAAGGACTTTTTAGAAGAGGCAAGCTTTTTCTGGCATTATACCAATTTTAGCAGATCTTCAGACTCCGAAACCGACTGCATTTTTAATAGTTTTAATAACTTGAAAAATCCTTTAAATTCATTTCAAATTCATTATCCTAGCATTATATATTTCACAAAAGTATCATTCTGTAGCCTTAAAAACTAAAATACAGTAGTCTTCCTTTTATACACAGGAGACATGTTCCAAGACTCCCAGTGGATGCATGAAACCGCAGAATGTACTGAACTCTATATATACTAGGTTTTTTCCTATACATACATACCTATAATAAAATTTAATTCATAAATTAGGCACAGTAAGAGATTGACAATAACTCATAATAAAATAGAACAATTATAACAATATACCATAATAGAAGTTATGTGAATGCGGTCTCTCTCTAAAAATATCTTATTGTACTATACTTGTGATGATGTGAGATGATAAAATACCTACATAAGATGAAGTGAGGTGAATGATGGAGGCATTGTGATGTAGCTTTAAGCTACTACTGATCTGACAGTACGTCAGAAAGAATATCATCTGCTTTGGGTGATCCTGAGTCATTGAGCTATGACAATGTCAATGGTTGGATGTCAAGAGCAGAAAATTTCAGTGGTTATAGAAATGTAAGATTTTTGGATTGGGGTCAACAGAGGATAACTAAAATGAAACCATGGATGAGAGGGTGGGGCTACTCTATTAGTTTTTTATGTGTATTTAATTTTTTCAAAAATTTCCCTTACTTTTCATTATGCAGTCACTGTTTGAAATCTAATAGAGCCAAGTTAATTTTGATGGTTGTCTTAAACCTATACACAATATAATTATAGTTTTACTATTTAAGGACAATTGTAAAATTAAGATAAAAAATGGTAGGGAGTGAACTTAGAAATTATGCTAAATGAAAAAAGTAAGACAGAGAAAGACAAATACCATGTGATTTCACTTATATGCAGAATCTAAAAAAAAAAAAAAAAAAAAACAGAAATAGATTCTTAGATACAGGAAACAAACAGATAGTTGCCAGAGGGGAAGGGTGTAGGGTTATGGGCAAAAAAGATGAAGGGGATTAAGAGATAAAACTTCCAATTAGAAAATAAATGAGTCACAGGGATGGAATGTACACTACAGGGAATATAGTCAGTCAATAGTTTTGTAATAATTTGGTAGGGTGACAGATGGTTACTAGACTTATTGTGATTGTGATGATCACTTTTATAAGGTATATAAATATTGAATCAGTATGTTGTATACCTGAAACCAATATAACATTGTATGTCAACTATACTTAACATTTAAAAAAAAAAAAAAGAGCAGGGAAATATGCAAGGAACCAGCAATGAACCTTATCTTTATCTAGGGCTAATTGGTATGGAATGTATTTTCTTCTTCCTAAAAAGAGGAGGAGTAGCAAGAGAAACTATATTTCAAATGTCCTTTGATGATTCAAAAGATATAAGAACTTGCTGATATTTCATGGTCACTCACTTATGGCTAAGATCAGAAGTGTTAAATCACAATTAGGTTTAACATACATAATCAGGCTAGAGGAGTTTCTAGGAGCCTTCAATAAAGACACTCTCTCAGCATGATCTTGTGTAATTAGAGAGAGATTTGTACCACAGTCATGTTGAGTATGAGTAAATTCAGAAGCTTATAGGTGCTTCTTCAAGTAAACTGATACTTGCTGAATGATACACATTTTCAAAGATGTCCTTAATCTGTTTCTTTTCAGAGATACTGTATTTTTTTCCTTAGGAAGAGTCTTCAACATATCTGAATTTAAATATGATCCTTTAAAAATATAAATATCAGTACTAGTATTGGGTAAAACGGATTCTAATTTACACTTAAAGGCCAATGATTCACAATTGGATGAGTTTGAGTTTTTAAATTTAAATGTTCAAACAGTTTATAAAGTTCAAAGAAAATTTTTAAAAATTTAAAAATTTCAAGTTATTCAGATAGCACATTTTCCCCCTACTTCCCCACCCCACTTCACTGGAAGCCAGTTAAAATAGCAAAGATAGTAAGCAATTACAATATTTATATTGCACTTGTAAATCTCAACACAATATTGTGTAATCATAGCATCATTGGGCAGAAACAATTCTCAAGGGATTCCCTAGCTCACTCCTTTGCCTTCAGGCAGTGTGAGGACTTTTCTATTTTCAAGGTCTTCAGGGAGAAAGAACCTAAGATTACCAGCTATAATAATAATTTTTAATGTTATTCCTTTCCCTCTAATATTTATATCTAAAGACATGCCACGCTGTATTCCATTTTTCTAGAAATGGAAGTTAAGTCCAAATTCTATAATTAGAATCATTTGTATAAGGGAAAAACTCCTCTCTCCCCTCATGTCTTGACCTTGGATCAGAGCTGAGTCTTCCATTCTCTTCAAGGAGGAAGCTTCTGTACTTCTCTCTGCTCTGTTATAGACTGAATGTTAGTATCTCCCTTGACCTACATATCCCAAAATGTATATGTTAACTCTTAAAAACCAGTGTAATAGTAGGAGGTGGGACCTTTAGGAAGTACTTAGGTTATTAAAATGGAGCCCTCATGAATAGGATTAGTGCTCATACAAAAAGGACTGCAGCGAATGCCCTTGTCCCTTACACTATGTCCAGTAAGGACGCACGGAGAATACATATCTATGAACCAGGAAGCAGATCTTCACCTGACATTCAATCTGCCAGTTCCCTGATCTTGGACTTCTCAGGACTTCTCAGCCTCCAAAACTACGAGAAATAAATTTCTGTTGCTTATAAGCCACCCAGTTTGTGGTATTTTGTTAAAGCAGCCGAACAGATTAAGACACACCCCTTACTCTTTTCACCAATGAAAAAATAGTTATAAAGGTTAAAACTCCTGTTAAGCATGTCTCATGAATTAGAGGTGAGGTTACTTTGTCTTAAGAGCTGTTAACAAGTTCCATTGTTTTCCTCTTGCTCTACTTGCCAATTTCATTCAGTCTCCATGAAGGAAGCCATGAAGGAAATGATCTTGCAGAACCAGCCAAAGCTCTGTCCTTGCTCTTGCAATGTCTTCATCTGTCATTTGGTATATAAATCACTTTAATCCTTTGCTGAAGGGTTCATTATCTTCACAGTAACTGGAAGTCTTAAGAATGTTGACTTCAAGTATTGGACTTCTCAACTATGAATATGGAGATAATTTCTCAGATAATAAGTTGTAAAGAATAAATGAGATGAGATTAAGTGTATATAAATAATAAAGAACTTTATGAATACATGACCTCAAGAAATAATTTCTCTCATCTATAAGATAATGGGGCTGGACAAAATTATTTCTAAGGATACATTAAATGCTAGCATTATTTCTAACCTAGATCTGCCTTTTGAATCTCAGGGTCTTAATCTAACTCCTAATTATGAAAACATATTAGGTAAGTATATAAATATTTTTAAAAGTCCCTTGGCTATTTCAGAGGTCCAAATTCAATATGTCCAAAAATAAACTTATTGTTTTTCTGTCTTTCTGTGTTTCCAGTGTTTCCTATCTTGATAAAGTATCATGTCATCTACCCAGTGACACAACCCATAAACCAAGAAATTATTCTTGACTCCTCTCTCACACTCATATCGAACAATCACAAAATGTTGATAATTCTTCCATCTAAATATCTCTCAAATTGGTGCTCAGGTCTGCATGTACACTGCCATCGCCCTAGTCTAACCATCATCTCTCACCTGAACTATTGCTATCACTTTCAAACTAGGCTCCACATGTCATTGTTTTTCTAAATCTTTCACCTCACTGAAGACAGAGTGGTTACTTTAAAATACAAATTTCATCATACCACTTATCTGCTTAAAAACACACAGTATCCTGATACTGTTAATATAAGGTCAAGTCCTCAACATACCTAAGGAAGCCTCTGCTTCATCCGATGCCTGTCTCCTACTGTAGCCTCTCCCCTGACTCTGCCAATGCATGATTTCTATTCTCCAATACTTTGCCTTCCTAATTCCTTGAATGTTCTATGTTTACCTTTCTCACTTACTTTGATAGCTCAAACTTATTCTTTAGTTTTCAGCTTCGGTGTTACTTCCTCATAGGAGACTTCTTTGAATCCCTCATGTGAAGTCCCTCATTATATGCTCACTTCATACTATGTCATTCTCCTGAACAGCATGTGTCATATGTAATTAGTCAATTACAGGATCATTTTTTAAATGATATACTCAGTTTTCATAGGCAGAAAATGTGTTTGTCTCAAAATGGCTGTATCCCAACCATTCTGTACTTGCCTGGCATACCTCATATATTAAAGGGAGGAAGGGAAGAAATCTTGCACATACTACAGAATATGAAGTAAACATACAATCCAAACACAACACCAACAACAAAGAAACCAACATGCCTCTCCTAGTGTTCAGGTTTTTTCTCTTTAACGTCAATGTGTACAATAAAAATAACAACTTATGCCTTTTGTTTCTACACAATTTTAAAGTCCCCTTACATGTCAAAGATTTCCTGTTTTTTGTTTCCTTCTAATAATAGAGTCCCTACTAATAATAGTTACTTATGTCATTGCAATAACCTTCATAAATAAAAAATACATAATATTAATTTTTTAAGGCTATGTTTGGTTTTGAGGGGTTAGAAATAACGTACTGAAAATTTAAAAAGGATTATCAAGAAATTCTTAGTTTACAGTTTTATTATTTAAGGTAATACTAGCTACAGTAATAACAAATTCAAAACTGTATGATGGCTCAAAGACAGTAGAAATTTATTTCTTGCTCATTTAAAGTCCAATTTACTATTTTTCTGAGAAGCATGGGGTTTTCATCTAAGTAGTAAGTCAGAGAATCATAGTCCTTCCTTTCTGTGACTCCATATCTCTAACATGTGGTTTCCAAGGCCACTGGGCCCAGCTGTGCCAAGTTGGTAGAAGAGGTTGGAGCACTGTCTGTCAGAATTTGACAAACCAAACCTGGAAATGGAGCTTGTCACTTTTATTCACATGACAAGAAACAGATTTCTAACACATGGCTACACCTGAGTACAAGGGAAACAGGGAAATGTGATTTAATTGTGTGGTTAAGAAAAGGAATTATGGTTTGGTGAAAAGTTAATCAGTCTCTACCATACCACTACCTCTCATTGGTCTACTCTCTATCCATTTCCCGTAACTATTTTTCCTCAAAGCTCACTCTTAAAAGTTGACAATTATGACCAATAACAGAATATTTAAAGTATAATAGCATAATTATTATGTACTACATGTAATCTCAATATTACAATTCTTATATAATAATTTTCTCCTTAACAATAACTTCATGCAAATGAATGCACATCTTTCTCATTGTTAACTTTCTACTTATAATTCTTCCTTTCTAAAAAATAGGAAAGAGAAATAATCTTCATAAGCATATTTATAAAGTAGTATATAAACAAAGTTAGTAAGAGAATGACTTTAGCATAGGAACTATTCATTTTATAACAACTGTATAAAGAAACTGGAACAACACAACTTAATTTATGCACATGCTAAATCTGAATAATGAAATCTGAATAATAAAACGAGTACAATCAATGAAAATTACATTCAGTGAATGTTAGCTCTACTTATCTGTATAGTAATATTCATTTACATTAATTGAGAATCATTCGCCATTATTGATGGGAGAAAAATGTGAAACAAAAAAAAAGGAAGGTAAAAAATCTAATAAGTCTGTCAGACTGGCTATAAAGAGGAAAACATGGATATTCAAGGAAGGCTTGATGTATCCATCTCACTTTTAAGTAAACTCTTTGACTGTTCCAGAACACTGAAACTTGCTTCAAGAAAACTGCTAAATCAATGTTCTTGACCTCTTCGATCTACTTTTTTCATATGGCCTACCCAAATTCTGGAAACATTTCCAAGGACCTGAAATATATGGAGGCACTGTAAAATGTGATGTCTTATGATGGTACATGAAAGCAATGATAAAGTGTCTCCCTGTACAAAAATTAGATAATGATCTGAAGATAAACTGTTAGTGGTTTTAATTTCTTTTTGGTGAGAGTAACAATTCATAGGTACATCAGGTCATTTTAGTACCAAATGGTTTTGTGATTTTCCTCTGTCTTACCTACTGACTGTCATTGCATCCTATGACAACAGCCCCACAATCCAAACTTCAGAAGACTGGCCAAGAATGCGGAAACAAGAGTGGCTTAGGAAGGAACTATAAATATAATGGTCATTATATCTCTGATCTCCTAACTAGAGAGAAGTAGAAAATTTTGTAGAATACAAAGCAAAATTAATATTAAGTTTTACCATTACTTTATATTCAAATAAAAAGAAAAATGCTAAACTATGACACATTATTGATTACACAATGCATCCTCATTTCAAGGAGATAAAAGATGAACAAAAAAAGTACAACTAGAATTACTGAACTACATGATTGGATTTCATTGTCTCTTACTGAGCTCCAGCCTCACTATGATTGACATCAAACCCAAGGGAGCATTTCTTAAATAGATGTGGTACAGAGAGAGACTATGAACAGACCAAAATGAGTCTTAAAAAGCTAGCTCAATGTCCAACCTGGTGCTTTTGATCTAGCTGCTACAACTTACATAAACATCCACAAACTGACTGACATTTTTGGCCAGAATTATTTAATTTCTCTAGAATTTCTCTTCTAAATCTTTATTTAAATCCACCCTATCTATATGAGGAAACTTTTGGGGATGATGGATAGGTTCGCTCTCTCGTTGTGGTGATTGTTCAATGGCTGTATACACATGTCAAAACTAATCAGATTGCACACTTTAAATATATGCATTTTACTATATGTTAATTACACTGTCAGATCTGTTTTTAAAAAATAATGTTCAGGACTAGAAAAAAAAATACAATCCATCTGGTCCAGTGAACGTCCTTAAGGGCTGATAGTCAAGTGGAGAAGACAATCACATAAATAAATAATTACATAGTAATAAGAGATTTGAAAGAACACTGGGGAGCCATCCACTCACTGTGGGGTAATTTAGCTAGAATTGGAGTTCAAAGACATCTTCCTTGAAGAAATGATGCCTCTGGTATGTCATGAAGTGAGATGATCACAGAGGTAATATCGGCAGAAAAGGGGAAGGATGAGCCCTCTAAAATTAGCTTTTCTTGGTTGTTTGGCTTTACAGTATTGTTAAAAAGAAAATTTTAATCATATCTGCTCCACTACATGTGTTCAATGACACATATTCTTTTCATATGTTTATTCCCTTGCTCTGGTTTTACATAAGTATATTTGCTCTATGGATAAAGTACACATGATAATAAATAGTGCAAAAAAAAACATAAAATTTTTAGTATCTAGTAGTGAACTTAGCTGACAAATTGAAATATTTTGGCATATTTCGAGAAGGTACCTGACCCTACCTTTAGAGGTTACCTGATAACTATATATTTGTTAGAGATCCTTGGGAAAATTATTTTGAGCCCCACCCCCTTATAAGACTCTAGGCTCAACACACCTGGGGACCAACTTCAGACCACAAAACAGCACCATTCAACAAGCTCAACAAACAAAAACACAGGGAAGACTCAGCTGGTACCAGAACTCTGCTAGAGCAACTTCCGCTCTGTGGGGTCAGCCCACACACAACAGCTCCTACATTGTAGTCATGACCAGCCCTCACAACCAGTCAACTTGAGGTTCAACCCCATGCACTAATGTGCCAATATCTATCTTGGCTCACCTACAAGAGAACAGACACAACCCACACAGGGGACATCCCTAGAACACCCGTCTCATATGACCAAGGAGACAGTACCACTGAGCCTCACCTTCTCCATAATGCCACAGTGTTAAGAAGACATGGAAGATCTATCTAACACATAGAAACAAAGACAGAGAGTCAGCCATAATGAGGTGACACAGAAACATGTCCCAAATAAAAGAACAGGACAAAATTTCAAAAAAAAGAACTAAACAAAATGAAGACAAGCAATCTACCAGATACAGATTTCAAAACACAGGTTATAAGGATACTCAATGAACTTAGGGGAAAAGTAGATGAACTGAGTGAGAACTTCAACAAAGAGGTAGAAAACATTTTTAAAAGGGATATGGAAAACATAAAAAGAACCAGTTAGAAATGAAGAATACAATAAATAAAATGAAAAATACACTAGAGAGAATCAACAACAGATCAGATGAAGCAGAGGATCAAATAACCAATCTGGAGTACACAGTAGTGAAAAACATTTAGTATGAACAGCAACAAGAAAAAAGAATGTTAAAAATAAGGACAGTTGAGATAATCTCTAGGACAATATTACACATAACAACATTCACGTCATAGGGGTACCAGAAGAAGAGACATAGAAGTTGAAAACCTATCTGAAGAAATAATGACTGGAAACTTCCCTAACCTGGAGAAAGAAACAGACATGCAAGTCCAAGAAGTGCAGAGTCCCAAACAAGATAAATCCAAATGAGTCCACACCAAGACACATCATAATTAATACCACAATGGATTAAAACAAAGAGAAAATCTTAAAAGTAACAAGAGAAAAGCAGTTTATTACATACAAGTGAGCTCCCTTAAGACTATCAACTAATTTCTCACAGATACTTTGTAGATAGGAAGGGAATGGTATGAAGTATTCACAGTGATGAAATGCAAAGATCAACAACTAATAATATTCTAACTACCAACGCTATAATTAGGAATCGAAGGAGAGATAAGGGGTTTCCCAGAAAAGAAAAACCTAGAGGAGTTTATCACCACACAACCAGTATTACAAGAAATTTTAAAGGGACTTATTTACACAGAAAAGATCAAAAATATGAATAAGAAAATATAGGAAAGGAAAAATTCTCACTGTCAAAGGCAAACACATAGTAAAAGCAGTGGACTGACCAACTGTAAAGCTTGTACAAAAGTTAAAAGACAAAAGCAAGAGCATATGTAATTACAACAATAAAGGGATATACACAAATATACAAACGAAAAAACAAAAAATCATAACAAAAACATAAACATGGAGGGTGCAAGTAAAAACTGTAGTGGTTTTAGAATTTGTTCAGACTTAAGTGAGCATCAACTTAAAATAGACTGCTATAAACATTGCCTAGCATATATGAAGCACATGATAATCACAAACCAAAAATCTGCAAGAGATACAGAAGGAAAAGAGAAAGAAATCCAAACATAACACTGTAGAAAGTCATCAACATAGAAAAGAGAGCAAGAGAATAAGAAAGAGAGAAGAACTATAAAAATAATCAGAAAGCAATTAATAAAATAACTACATACCAACTAATAATTACTTTATATCTCAATGGACTAAGTGTCCCAATCAAGAGACACAGGATTAACAATGAGATCAAGGAAGATAAACAAGATGCTATTTATATGTTCATACATATGCTGCTTCTAAGAGACCACTTCAGATCAAAAGACACAAACAGACTAAAAGTAAAGAGACGGAAAAAGATATTTCATGCAAATGAAAACAAAAATAGCCAGGGTAGCAATACTTATATCAGACAAAATAGACTCTAAAACAAAGGCTGTAATAAGAGACAAAGAAGGGTATTTCATAATGATAAAGGAATCAATCCACCCAATGCAGAAGCACCAAAATAAATAAAATATTGACTGACATAAAGGGAGAGAGTGACAGTAATATAGTCATGGTATGCAAATTTGTCACCCCACTGATATCAATGAATAGATCAGCTAGACAGAAAAGCGACCAAAAAAACTGGCTTTAAAAGACACCTTAGGCCAATTAGACTTAATTGATGTTTTTAGGACATTTCACCCAAAAGCAACAGAATATACATTATTTTCAAGTACACATGGAACATTTTCCAGTATAGACCACATGTTAGGCCACAAAACAAGACTCAATAAATCCTATCAAGTGTCTTCTTACATTATAATGTTATGGAACTAGAAATTAAAAAAGAAAAATGAAAAACACACAAACACATAAAGGCTAAATAACATGCTACTAAACAATGAATGGATTAACAATGAGATCAAGGAAGAAATCAAAAGATACCTTGAGACAAATGATAATGAAAACACAAGGATTCAGAAACTATAAAACAAAGCCAAAACAGTTCTAAGAGGGAAATAAATTCATAGCAATATAGATCTACCTCAAAAAAACAACAACAAAATCTCAAATAAACAAGCTAACTTTACACTTAAAGGAAATAGAAAAAGAACAGCCTAAACAAAGTCCAAAGTGAGTAAATAGAAAAAAATAATAATAAAGATCGGTAAAATTTAAAAAATAAAGTCTAAAAACAATACAAAAGACCAATGAAACCAAGAGCTAGTTCTCTAAAAACATAAATAAAGTTGATAAACCTTTAGTACAACTCATCAAGAAAAAAAGAGAGGGCACAAGTAAATAAAATCAGAAATGAAAGATGAGAATGACAACCAACACCACAGAAATACAATGAATTGTAAGAAAATACTACGAACAATTATATCTCAAAAATTGGACAAACTGGAAGAAATAGATGTATTCCTAGAAACATATAATCTTCTAATACTGAATCAGAAAGAAACAGAAAATCTGAACAGACCGATAACTATTAACAAAATCAAATCATTAACAAAAACTTCCCAACAAACAAAAGTCCTGAACCACATGGCTTTGCAGATGAATTTACCAAGCATTCAAAGAAGAATTAATATCTAATGTTCTCAAACTACTCCAAAAAATTAAAGATGGAAGGCTCCTAAACTCATTTTTGAAGATAGCATTATGCTGATACCATAACCAGACAAAGACTCTATAAAAAAAAATTATATATTAGCAAACCGAATTCAGCAATACAATAAAAAGATAATGCACCATGATCAAGTTGGATTTATTCCTGGGATGTTCAATATCTGCAAATCGATTAACATGATACACTACATAAACAAAATGAAAGATAAAAATTATATGATCACATCAACAGATGCAGAAAAAGCATTTGACAAAATTCAACATCCATTTATAATAAAAACTCTCAGCAAAGTAGAAATAGAAGAAACATAATAAAGACCATATATGACAAATCCACAGTTAGCATCATACTCAAAGGTGAAAAACTGATGGTTTTTCCTTAAGATCAGAGCCAAAACAAGGATGCCCACTTTCACTACTTTTATTCATATAGATTAGAAGTCCTAGCCACAGCAATTGGACAGAAAAAAAAAAAAAGGAATCCAAATTGTAAAGGAAGAAGTAAAACAGACATTATTGGCAAATGACTTAAAACTATATAGAGAGAACACTAAAGATTCTACCATAAAATTGTTAGAACTGATAAATAAATTCACTAAAGTATCAGGATACAAAATTAATATCAGTCGCGGAGAAGGGAAAAGATGATGTAGATGATAGAGGTTCTGTTCATCCCTCTGGCAATCAAATCAAAAGTTGTGACAGAAACAAGGAGCAAACAGCAAGGAAAATCACCTGGGAGCTAGATGAACAAGCCATACAACTAGAAAGAAATCTAAGAAATCACCCTGCAATGGCAGAAGGCAGGACAAGGCAAGGACAAGAGGCTGCCCGTTTGTGAGCATATGGCTGAGTGGGACGGAGGCTGCAGCAGTGGCAGTGGCAGCTGCGGATGCCTCTGAAAAGGGCCACATCCGCAAACAGACATCCAGTGACAGACAAGCTCCCTCTGAGGACCAGTGCCAGTTCAGCTGCATAGGGACTTACAGGGTAGCACTGAGTTGTCAGAGTGAGGGCTGCAGCAAGGCTCTTTCCCCGGCAGAAGGGCTGGCAGTATCCATTGTTCCTCTCTTGAGCCCTACCCTCTCACAGTGCGCAGACTCAGCACTGCCATAGGGGAGACTTCGTTAAACTGAATAATAGAGGTCACTCTGCCCAGAGGATTCCCTGAAATTCTGCCTCCTCCAACTGTGGCCCCAGCCAAGTCACATCCAAGTGTATCCTCAGTGAATCAGGTGCTCCTTGCTGAGCAGTGCCAAGACTCACACTGGAGGCAACTAGCCTCAGTTTCTAGTGTGGGCTTATGAGGCAACTATAAGCACAGCATCTATAGATTGCTTGCTAAATCATAACAGGTGACTTCAGAGGGGCACAGGCTTGGGCTAAATTTGGCTTTCGGCTGAATCCCTCTCAGGACTGTCCCACTGGACGTCTACTACACAAAGCCATACTAATAAGACTGGGAGACTTAGAAGCTTTGTTTAGTACATGGAAACAGACACAGAAAGGCAACAAAAATGGGAAGACAAAGAAGCAGAAACTATATTAGGGAACAGAACAGAGATCCAGAAATAATGGAGTCAAGTAATCTAACAAATGCAGATTCAAAACACTGGTTATAAAAATGCTCAATGAACATAGGGGAAGGGTAGATGAATTCAGTGAGAACTTCAACAAAGAGATAAAAAACATAAAAATGGAAATGGAAATTATAAAAGGGGACCAGTAAGAAATGAAGAACACATTATCTGAGATGAGAAGTATATTAAATAAATAAACAAAGGAATAAACAACGTGAATAAAGAGGAGGATCAAATGACCTATATAGAGGATGGGAAAGCCAAGGACATTCATCAGAATGGCAAGAAAAAGGAAGCCAAGACTATAATAATAATCTAAGGAGCCTATGGGACACTACTGAAGGTAAAAATATCTGTGTGGTCAGGGTACCTGAGGGAAAACAAGATGCTGAACAGCTATTTGAAGAAATAATGATGGAAAACTTTCCTAAGCTGGTGAAGTAAGTAAATATAAAATCCCAGGATGCTCAGCGAGTCCCAAGATCCAGGAACCCAAAGAGGCCCACACCAAGACACATCATAATTAAAATGCCAAAGATTAAATACAAAGAGAGAATCTTAAAAGCAGCAAGAGATAAGCAGATAGTTACCTACAAGGGAGCACTCATAAGACTGGCAGTTGATTTCCCAAAAGAATCTATGCAAGACAGAAGGGTTTGGCACCAAATATTCGACATGATGAAGACCCGGGATCTACAACCAAGAATATTTTATCCAGCAAAGCTATCATTTAGAGTTGAACGGCAGATAAAGAGCTTCCCAGACAAAAATAAGCTAAAGGAATTTTCACCACTAAGCCAGTATTACAGAAAATGTTGGAGGGACTTCTTTAAGAAGAAAAAACATGTAGAAAAACAGGAATAAAGAATGGTAATAACTACATTCCTATCAATAAGTACCTTAAATGGAAAAGAATTAAGTGCTCCAACCAAAAGATAGAGTGGCTGAATTGGTAAGAAAACAAGACCTCTACATATGCTGCCTACAAGAGACTCATTTCAGATTAAAAGGCACACAGACTAAAAGGAAGGGGATGGAAAAAGATATTGCCTTGATGGACCTAGAGGGTATTGTGTTGAATGAAATAGGTCAGATAGAGAAGGACAAATATTGCATGATTTCACATACATGTAGAATCTAAAGAACAAAATCAACAACAATAACAACAAAAGCAGAAACCAACGCATAGATACAGAGAATATTTTGAGGGATACTAGATGGGAGGGGGGTTAGGAAGAAAAAAGAGGGCAAAGGGATTGAGAGGTACAGGCAGATGGCTACAGAGTAGACATGGGGATGTAGAGAAGCATGGGAAAGATGGTTAATAATGTAGGAATGAATTTGTGGGGGGAGGAGGGGTGCTAGATTTGGTAGGGTGAACGCTCTGCAAGTTGTGTGGATCTCTGATCAATATGCTGTACAGCTGAGGCTAGTATGTTGTGTGCCAATTATAATTGAAAAAAAAAAAACTCACTGATTATACAATAGGCAACTAGTTGTCTATTATATTTCAATAAAGACCAAAAAAGAAATCAGTTGCAATTTTATACACCAATAATGAACTATCAGAAAAACAAATTAAGAAAAGAATCCCTCTTCCTCTTCTTGGAAGCAGCCTGAGGTGACCTCCGATAATGGTTCGCTATTCACTTGACCCAGAAAACCCCACAAAATCATATAAATCAAGAGGTTCAAATCTTCGTGTTCACTTTAAGAACACTCGTGAAACTGCCCAGGCCGTCAAGGGAATGTACATCTGAAAAGTCACCAAGTATCTGAAGGATGTCACTTTACAGAAGCAATGTGTGCCATTCCATCATTATAATGGTGGAGCTG
Source organism: Pteropus medius (assembly GCF_902729225.1). Lineage (NCBI taxonomy): Eukaryota > Metazoa > Chordata > Mammalia > Chiroptera > Pteropodidae > Pteropus > Pteropus medius. The sequence continues at coordinate 10,462,665 of NW_024346062.1, read as the reverse complement.
GTAGATGTGCCCAGGCCAAACAAAGGGGCTGGTCACAGGGTCGATGGCCTAAAAAGAAAGCTGAATTCTTGCTGCACATGCTTAAAATTGCAGAGATTAATGGTGAACTTAAGAGTTTAGATGTAGATTCTTTGGTCATTGAGCACATCCAGGTGAATAAAGCTTCTAAGATGCGGTGCAGAACTTACAGAGCTCATGGGGAGATTAACCCCTACAGGAGTTCTGCCACATTGAGATGATTCTTACTGAAAAAAAAAAGCAGATTTTTCCTAAACCAGAAGAGAAGGTAGCACAGAAGAAAAAATTACCCTAGAAGAAACTGAAGAAACAAAAACTTATGGTCCGGGAATAAATTTAGCTTCAAGTAAATACTAATATGAGTAAAAGAAAGAAAAGAAAGGAAAAGAAAAGAAAAGAAAAAGAAAAAGAAAAGGAGAAAGAGAAAGAGAAAGAGAAAGAGAAAGAGAAAGAGAAAGAAAAAGAAAAAGAGAAAAAGAAAAAGAAAAGAAAACAATCCAACAAATATACAAAAAGATATTCAACATTGCTAGCTATTAGGGATATGCAAATCAAAACCACAATGAGATACCATCTCACACCTGTTAGAATAGCTATAATCAACAGGACAAGTAATAACAAATGCTAGAGAGGATGCTCTGGAGAAAAAGGAAACCTCATACACTGCTGGTGGGACTGCAAATTGGTACAGCCACTATAGAAAACAGTATGGAGGTTCCTCAAAAAACTAAGAATTCATCTACCCTATGATCCAACAATCCCTCTACTGGGTATTTACCCCAAAGACTTGAAAACCCATATCCACAAAGATATTTGCACATCGATGTTCATAGCAGCACTAATCACGGTGGCCAGGACATGGAAGCAACCGAAGCATCCTACGATAGATGATTGGCTAAAGAAGTTGTGGTACATATATACAATGGAATATTATTCAGCCATAAGAAGAGATGGAATACAGCCATTTGCAACAACATGGATGGAACTCGAGATAATCATGCTAAGTGAAATAACCTAGACAGAGAAAATTGAAAATCAAATGATATCACTTATATGTGGGATATAAACCTAAAAGCAACAAAGGAACAGGACAAACAGAGACTCATGGACATGGACTACAGACTAGTGGTTACCAGAAGGTAGCGGGTAGGGGAGGTGGGGTAAGGTCAAATATAGGGGGTACAGGGAGGGTGAAGTGGGTAAAGGGGATCAAATATATGGTAGCTGAAGGAAACTGGACTTTGGGTGGTAAACACACAACAGAATATACAGATGTTAAGTTATAATGTACACCTGAAAATTATATAATTGTATTAACCAATGTTACCCCAATAAACTTAATTTAAAAAAAAAAAACAGAAGCTGTGGTACATATATACAATGGAATATTACTCATCCATAAGAAGAGATGAAATACTGCCATTTGCAATAACATGGATGGACCTTGAAATAATCATACTAAGCAAAATAAGCCAGACAGAAAAAGTTGAAAATCATGATATCACTTATATGTGGAATATAAACTTAAAAGCAACAAATGAAGAGGACAAACAAACAGAGACTCATGGACATGGACAATGGACTAGTGATTACCAGAGGGGAACGAAAAGTGGGGAGGGAAGAGGTAGATGGGGGGAACAATTTTAAATCATTTCTTCAATTAAAAAAAATTAAAGATAAATCTAATGACAAATTTAAAAAGAAAGGAAAAAAGAAAACAATCCCATTTATGATTGCATCAAAAAAAAAAAGATACCTAGGAATAAACTTAACTAAGGAGGTAAAAGACCTATACTCAGAAAATTAAAAGACATTGAAGAAATTGAGGAAGATACAAATAGAAGGAAGAATTAACATTGTTAAAATGTCCAGACTACCCAAAGCAATCTACAGATTCAATGCAATACCTATCAAAATGTCAAAGGCATTTTTCACAGAAATAGAACAAATAACCCTAAAATTTATATGGAACCATAAAACAATCCGAGTAGCCAAAGCAATCTTGTGAAACATAGAAAAACAAAGTTGGAGGTAGCATACTACCTAATATCAAACTATACTACAAGCCTACAGCAATCAAAACAGCATGTTATAGACATAAAAACAGATACATAGATCAATGGAACAGAACAGAGAGCCCAGAAATAAACCTACACCAATATGGTCAAGGAGACAAGAATAATGGGGTAAAGGCAATCTCTCCTATGATGTTGGGAAAACTGGCTAGATACATGAAAAAAATGAAACTAGGTCATATTTTATAATATATACAAAAATAAACTCAAAATGGATTGAAGATTTAAATGTAAAACCTGAAACCATAAAACTCCTAGAAGAAAAGATAGGCAATAAACTCTTTGACAACACTCTTAGCAATATTTTGGGCGGGTATATCTCCTTGAGCAAGGAAAACAAAGTAAAAAATGAACAAATGGGACTACATCAAAGTAAAAAGTTTTTGCATAGCAAAAGAAACCATCAATGAAATGAAAAGACAACCTACTGAATGGGGGAAGATATTCACCAATGATATATCCCACTAATATCCAAAAATCATAGAGAACCATATAACTTAAACTTCCCCCCCCCACCCCGCTGCAAAAAAGAAAAACAAAATAAAACAAATTAATTGAAAATTGGGCAGAGGATCTGAATAGACATTTCTCTAAAGAGGACATAGAGATGGCCAACAGACATATGAAAAATGCTCAATGTCACTAATCAGGCAAATGCAAATTAAAACCATAATGAGATATTTCCTCACAACTGTCAGAATGACTATTACCAATAAGTCAACAAACAAGTGTTGGTGAGGATGTGGCAAAAAGGGAACTCTAGAGCACTGTTGATAGGATTACAAATCAGTGCAGCTGCTATAGAAGAAACCAGTATGGAGGTTCCTCAAAAAACTAAAAATAGGACTACCATATGACATAGCAATTTCCTTCCTAGATATTTATTAAAGAAATCCAAAACACAAATTTGAAAAGATATGTACACCCCTATGTTCATTACAGGATAATTTACAATACCCAATATTTGGAATCAACCTAAGTTTCCATCAATAAATGAATGGATAAAGAAGTGGTACATGTATACAATGGAATATTACTTAGCCATAAAAAAGAAGGAAATCTTACCAATTTTGATAACATGGATTGACCTAGAGGATATAATGCTAAGTGAAATAAGTCAGACAGAGAAAGACAAATACCATATGATTTCACTTATATGTGGAATCTAAACAACAAAATTAATAAATAAAACAAAAACAAACTCATACATAGAACAAATCGGTGGTCACTAGACAGGAGGGATTTGGGGTGATAGGTGAAAAAGATGAAAGAGATTAACAAGTACAAATTGCCAGTTATTAAAATAGTTATGAGAATGTAAAGTACAGCATAGAGAATGTAGTCAATAACATTGTAATAACTATGTCAGACGCGTACTAGACTTATTGGGGTGATCACTTCGAAAGGTATATAAGTCTAAGCACCATGTCGTACAGCTGAAACTAATATGTCAACTGTAATTAAAAAATAAATTTTAAAAAATAATGATAATAGAATATGTTTTGAAAATTCAAAAATTAGTCACTAAATATCCTTGAAATTAATGTGAAGCTTCTGCTAGCTTTTTATAAACTGGGTGTCTGGTGGGTCTTAATACCTCATACCAACGTTCAAGTGTTTAAATTTTGTCTTCCAGCATGTACACATGCGCAATTCCCTTCTCCAAAGGTCTCTAGCTGTTTTCTGAGAATTAAGTATGTTTTTAAATATCTAAGCCCTCAGAATCACTGCCATACCTGTTCCTACCACATATTACCTTCTCAGGGCTCTTGCATTTACTATTGCCTCTCCCTGTAATGCTCTTTCCAAAAATATTTCTAAGACTTGCAGCCTCACTTCAAACTTCTGCTCAACTGTCAATCTCCTCCTTTCTCGACCATTCCTTTGAAAATAGAGCTCCCATTATACTCTGTCCTCTGTAAGTTTCATTATATTTTCCTGACCCTTATCTAACAGACTTAGAACACATACATACATACTTATATACATACATATATATACATATATACATACATGCTTTTATTCTTTTACTTATTATAAATGATACAGGACAAAGTCTTGGTCCTTATTACAGCATCTAGAACTATGCCTGGCATATAATAGGTGCTCAAAAGACATTTGTTGAATGAATAACTGAGTCTTAACACAATCTTGAAAATTATTCTTATCACTCATCCACTAATATATTAATAATTCTACGGACTTCCTTATCCCTCTGAAAAAGCAAAAAACTAGTAATTAGTTTTAGTCTTCAAATGAAATTTCAACCCCCAGAACTCTCTTTCTTTAAACGAAGTTTTCGGGTTTTGCCTCTGTTACAATAATGGTTAGAGGGATAAAACTGTCAATAAAGCAATCCCTGGATTTCTAATATCATAATGTTTCCTAAGTATATTTACTGAAAAAGCTCCAAATATAAGCCCAAAGCTTAATAACCCAGGGCAGTAGGTCTTTGGAGAAAATACCACTTTCAGTAGTCTTTTCAAACATGTATGAAAGAGTAATAAAGCAAACAACTGTTTGACTAGCCACACAACAATATATCTAAAAGTGCATCTCTAAAAAAGAGGAGATATGCTTTTACAATAGAAGCATGAGTGTTTTATACTGTTATTTTGAACATGGATCTCTGTGTAAGATGAATTCCCAGTTTATTAAGGAATTGCATGCAAACACATACATTATGGGAAGCAGAGTAAAATGCACCACCGTATATATTTCCAGTCAAGACAGAAGAGTCTCTTATCTCTCAGCAGGAAATGTATAAGATGAATTTCTCACTTAGCCAATTAATTTACACTTTAGTCACAAGTGCTGGAAGGTAGCTTGGCAGACTTAGTGGTCTAAGGCTAGAATGAGTAATAATAATTCACATTTATAAAAGGCTGAGGAATATTAATTATTTAATCCACACTATATTGCTGCATGATAATTCAGAATTACTGCATGTGCTTTTTAGGCTAGACAAACTGATTTCAATCAATTAAAATCCATGCTAAAAGCAGAGTTCCTGGCCTTCAAGTTGGTGCTTAGTCCATTTTGTCTTGCCTCTCCGGCCCTTGGACTCTGTGATGGGTTAATTAACCTCTCTTGCTTTGAATTTGTCCATAAAATGGTGATAATAAAACTAACCTTACAGTAGTATATTGTGTAAATTAATTGATTTTTGGAAAGCACTTTCAGATCTATGAAAAGAAAGTATTAGTTATAAATATCTCAATTGATTTTAAATGATAAATGATCATTTTTCATACCATTTATCAACAGCAATAGTGACAGAAATATCGAATAATATATAAAATGATGAAAAATTCTTTCCATCACTCAAAGAAAAAAAGCTTGAAACTCCCACCTTCATTCAGTCAGCCATGACTCATTCATTGGAAGAGAGGCTATGATTCATTCTCAACTACCCAAGCTAATGTGCATTTCCCAGTAAAATGAGAATACTGGCGATTCCTGGCAATGTGGTTTCTCATTTATAGTTGTTTTTTAAGTATGTGTACAATATCCCAACTTGCAGCATACTCCTGTGCAGTTTGGAGTATAAGCTGTCTGAAAAAAGGACACAATTTATTTGATTATGTTACAGTGTCCTGACAAGAGCTATAAAATATTTGCTTTAACACTAATATCTTATTAAGTGTTATTATAAACTAGTTTACTTGTAAATAAATAGTGTATGGTTTCAATGAAAATGCTATCAACATTATAGATCTCAAAGAAGAATTATTTCATTTGTACCTACTTTCTTAAATGAGTTTTTCTACATAATAGTTCTATAAAACATGCTGACTTGATCCTGAAAAAAAAATACAACTAAGTTATTTCATCTTAAAACTACAAATAAATAATTTAAGTACTTTTATTTCAGACATGAACCCAAAGTTGAAGCTCCAAAGCCACATAAACCTAGAATTATATGGTGATAAAATGTTGCTTAGTACAAGAATGAAATACTAAACCTTAAAATGTGTCTGACAGATGGTTTGTAGCCATCTTCAATCAAAACTTAATACTCATTGATATTTTTTCCCCAAAACAGGAGGCCCTGTTCCCCTCTGAGTGGCCTTTCTTCCCTCAACACTCAATCTCCACATTTCTCCCAGTCAAAAGTACAGGCTTACACAGCACAATCTTTAAAAAGGCACAAAGTCTATTGAAATCAAGGGGCAGATTTAGTTCCTGGCTTGAAAAGGAAATAGCTATAATTAGAATATGCTGAATGGATTATACCTCTCTGTTAGCCCTGCCCCAGAATTCCAGTGCATTCTCAGGAAAGACAAATCCTGAAATCCAAATCAACTAGGTTATCCAAGTTTTGATACCTGGCAGGATCCCATTTAATCTATCCATATCTCCACTGCAATAGCCTCCTGATTATAGAGATTTGTGTATGTGTGTGTGTATGTATATGTGTGTGTATCCTATTTCAACCTACTTAGCAAATACAAAACATCCTACCTCAACAACAGAAATGTCCTGCACTACAAGCCATATTGTTTTATCTCTTCCATGCAGTCATGAATTTTATCACTGCCTTTATTTTATATACTAAGATAAAGCTACTTTTCTATTTAGGTTTTCACAGAAGGTTAAACATCATTTACATATTTTTTTTGACATCACCTTTAAGTAAAGAAACTTTCCTATTCAGAGTCAAGGAGATTAACCAAACAAATAAAAAAGGAATGATTCAAATTAAGATCACTCTAAGTTAACAACTTTGTGACAATTTGCCTAAAATTAGTAAACAAAAAATTTTCATGATTACTCGAAGTATCTATTTAACTTAAAAATCTCAAAGTTAGCACCCATTAGGATGGTTATTATTAAAAATGATAAATATCATGTGTTGGCAAGGATGTGGAAAAATTGGAACCCTTACCATGTATAGCTGGAAAAAACACAAAATGGTACAGCCACTGTGAAAAACAAGGAAAGTAGGGAATCAAACAGATAAGTGTTCATAGTGATGTTCAGAGCAACATTGTTCCCAATACCCAAAAGTTCCCAATGTCCATCCCAATGTCCACACTAATATCCATCAACAGATGAATAGACAAACAAAATGTGGCATGTACATACAATGAAATATTATTCAGCCACAAAAGGGAATGAAATTCTGATATATGCATAAACTCTGAAAATATTGAGCTAAGTGAAATAATTATGCTAAATGAAATAGTCCATACACAAAAGAACAAAAATTGTATGGTTCCACTTATATGAATTTCCTAGAATATGCATGTTCATAGAGACAGAAAGCAGAATAGAAGTTTCCAGGGACTGGGCTAAGGGGGAATTGGGAGTTATTTAATGGGTATAAGCTTTCTGCTTAGACAGATGAAGGGGTTCAGGAAACAAATAGTGATGATGGGTGCATAACATTGTGAGTATACTACTGAGTTGTACATTTAAAAATATTTAAAATGATAAATCTTATGTTATGTATATTTTACCACAAGATAAAGACTCAGGGCTAACAGGAATCATTTTAGCATATTTGTTCAGAATTATTTGTTGCCACTTGACCAATTATGTTTTCCACAGCAACTAGGAGTCATAATTTATATCCATTACATATAATAACAAACGTATGTGTGTGTTTGTCTATACAAAGTCCAATTTCAGAAAATGAAAAACAGTGTACACAGCATTCTAATTTATTAGATGAGGGAGTAAACACAAAATTTACCTCCTCTTGAGGTTTATTAAACTTTAATCATTTTCTTGAAAGATTAGCAGCAATTATCATTAAGGTTTAAGCATTTAACTGTGACTACTGCAATAAATCTTATTAAAATAACTGAAACATACTTTTTTCGCATGTGGCAACCTGTCTCTGAATCACAACCATCTGTAAGTGGTGATTGCCTGGTGCACACAGATGGGAGTAAAACAACGATCGGGCTATACCATTCTTTCATCATCACTTGGTACCAAACAAACTGAAATCTGAGTCAGACTATTTGCATTTGAAAGATTATATGATCACTGTAATTAACAAATACTTGTTGGCTTTCTGATATAAAATGTGTGATGGCTACCTGATCGAAAATAACACTTGAACTATGCAGCCCCTTTCTAATCTCTGAGAGCCTATAAAAAAATCAGATGTTAACAATAGAGGAGCAGGTTTCAAGTTTTTATAGCACACAATTCCTTTACAGATTTAAAATGACAGAAGAAGGGGAATGGATAATTTATACTTTCTGGCTTGCGGCACAGAATCGTGAAGACTCTTGGTCCATAACTTCAGGGCTACACTAAACTCCTGTCAGCCTAAATCAGTTACAAAGGTGAGCAACTGCCCCACCTTGCTTTTCCTTCGAGGCAGGAAAAAAACAGACCCTTGTTATTCACAAAGCTCAAACCATTAAATAAGAAAAAAGGGAGCCAAAAATCATGGAGATTAATATCTTTCTAGATGTCACCATATTTTCACTAATAGGACCTACCTCTATTGTATTAATAATAAGAGCAGAGAAAGTGATTTGAGTGCTGCATGATGACACAGCATTGAGTTGGGAGTTGAACAAGCCCTGCTTTCAAATATGTGCTATTTATAGAACATGTTATCTAAGGCAAATTACTTAACCTTTTGGAGCCTCAGTTCTCTCATCTATAAATTAGAATAAAATTCACACACACACACACACACACACACACACACACACACACACACACACACACACGGGAGTTTCCTATTGAGAAGTCTGAGTAAGGTAATTTAACAAGGTGCTTAGCAGTGTCACATAAGAAACACTCGATGCTTTTTTGTTAGATGAATGACTACTAAGGGGTAATGATAAGCTGCCCTAAAATCTAAGTGAGTAATTTTGTCTATGAGGTTCTTCTCAATCTTGATTAACTTCAGAGTCTCTCTTATTTTGCCAAGAGTCCATTTAGTAGTTAAAAGAGTGACCTAGATAGAGTCAGACCGCAGAGGCTTAAATTCTGCTTCCTCTACCTACTAGCTGTGTGACTTTGACAAGTTACTTAATTTCTCTGTGCTTCTTTTTATTTATCTAAAAAATGGGGATAGTAGTAATCTATTCAAAGTTTTGTTGTGAGATATAAATGTGTCGATATATTGAAGCAGTTTAGAACAGGGCCAGGCATCTATCACTGTCAATATATAGCAATTAGTTGCTACTCATTCATACATGAACAAGTCCTTGGGTATATATAGTGGAGGACAGACATAGTTCTTGAACTCATGGAGCTTACAGACGGCTGGGAAGACAGATATTAAAAATACATACAAAAATACATAATCGTAAATTGAAAGGAAGGAAATAAGAGTGGATCTGAGTATGATTAGGGCAGATCCCCTGATAGCTGAGCTATCATTTCATGTTAGGTTTTTCATCTGAAAGATCTCAAAAATGTTGTCTATATGATAGCTATTGTACTAAATACAAAAGCCCCTGGTAAAAGAAAACCTTGGTGCATGTTAGTCACCTTCCTCCCTTTTCACCATAGTATCTGATCATTTAGATGAGTATTTGGCCTTTTTCACAGTCTGAAGATGATGATGAGGAGGAGGAAGAGGAAGAGGGGGAGGAGGATAATAACAGGGAAAAGTTTCTTAACCTCAAATGACCTCATTCTTTGAGATGCCAGATGCTGAAGAATATTAAAATTATGTTTAAGACAGTGTTACATTCAAATTAAGATGTATTTTCTGCTAGATTACATTTTTAAAAGACAGTCATCACATATTATATACACTTAGATATCAAATGACTGCATTTACATTTGAACCAAAATAAAAGATGAAAGTGGTTAATGAAGTTCTAATTCATTGCCTTGAATGTTTTAGCCTACTACATCCAAATTATTTTTTTTTAAATAACTACCACTAGAAAGGCTAATGCAGTGCAGATGACTCCCCAAATATTTGCAATAGGTCACGTGAACACTGCTGCAGCATCTCAACAATTGACTATAATAGATTTAAGGGGGAATGATAGGCTGCCTTGACATTTAAATAGATAATGTTTTCTATTAAATCTTTTTTAAAAAACCTTGATTAACACCAGAAATATTTCTCACTTTACCAAAAGAAACCCTCATTAAAGAAATTTTCACTGAGTTACATACAATATGCTCATCTGTGCACCATGAACTTGTTTTTACTCTATATTCAAAGCTGTATGTTTATTTCTCTGTTCTAGTTCAGTTCTAAAAGCCAAAAATATGAAACAGATGTGGTGACTTTCCTTGTACTGTGAAGCACAATTATGCTTCTTTGAATTGCTTAGGCTAAACAGTTGCCCTCCCTAGAGCATATCAAAACTGTTTGAGATTCTTTAAAGTCAAGAAGCCAGCTTACTACCTGTCAGGAACTGGAATTGGCAGGCCACATCTGGTTGATTGCAGTGGATGCTCCCTTACGGTCCAACCAAAGTCTGTAAAACAAAAAATATATGGGGGAAACTTCAGCTAAATGGGTATGCTATCTTATCCTTGAGAAGAAATCGAGCAATTTGAGAATACATTTCAGGGTCCACTCTATGTGAACCATTTAATAGCACGCAAAGAACAGTTCAGTCTTTCCTGCTTCTGAGTTCAAAGACAGTGTGGACAACAGACAAGAGCAAATAGAGGAAAATCTTCCAATTTACTTGCAAAAGCCATGATGCCTTTAAACCTGTGTCTACCAGATTAGCCTGTGTATCAAAAATGCAAATGTTGATTTTTCTTTTGCTGAGAATAGTTTAAAAACATGTGGAAATTGCTATAACTGAAGGAAAAGCTTGAAACAAATGGTAATTTTGTTCTCAAAAAGGAAACTTTCTTTAGGCTGTGGGAGGTGAGGAAAGAAGTTTCCTTTTCTTCTAAATTGAGTGAATGCTGAAAATAATGGCATTCATAGAATCCTGCATTAGTCTTGTCAGTTTACAACTTCAAAAAGGTTTTAAAACAAAAATTAGCAAGGGACATGTTTATATAGGAACATTTACAGAGTGCCACATTCATGGAGGTCATATTTTGATACAAATAAGTCGACATGCAGTCTCATAAAATGCATGTTTTTCATCAAAGGGAACCATGCATCACTAATCATTCATTCAGCATTCATTTATATAATGGAGACCTGGTTATTATGCTAGATGCTGAGATACTGAAATGAAAAGACTAGATATATGCTGCAAGATGTTCATATGGAAAGTGGAAACGATATTTAAAATACATGTAACAAACAAATACAATATTTTTGCTGCTAATGAGGACTCATTTCCTCCTGTAGTCAAGCCTCTGGTTCTTAAAATAATAGAAGTGAAAATATGGAAGGCAGAGACATTTGGCCTGCATAATATTAGATTTTATTATCATCCAGGAGTCAGGTCTCATTTCAGATCAATTCTCAAATCACAATGACTTCTCTAGTCTCCTCTTACCAATTTCACCATTCTCTCAGTACACCACTCACGCAAAGCCAAGAGAATGAGAGGGAACATAATCAGGAATGCTTTCAACCTTTGCTCTTTATCCTGAGAGATGTCGGATGCTCTCTAGTCATTTTAAGTTTTATTGACATAGGATCATTTTCTTCCATTTAGAAACACTGAGGGGAAAAAATACTGCTGTTTTTTCCCTCAACTTTTTTGCTATGATCCAATACTGTACAGGCTATGAACCCTTTATCCCAGACCCATCCTCCATTCTTGATGCTTTCTACTGTCCTGGGTCATTAAAGAGAGGTCACTTATCTATGTGTATTGAATCAAACAGGATCAAGTATCCTTGTAGCATAGGAAACAATAAAGCACAATGCTTTATTCTTGTATCATGTAGGTGAGTGGCTGAATCCCATGGCCAATCACCTACATGAATGAGGACAGCTGTCATAATTCCTGGGAACAGATTTTATATGGTTGTAACTCAAGCAGAGAATGGATTCATTTGAGTATTGGTTCTGCTGACTCAGCTCTCAGCTTTGGAGGGGCCTTGTACTTCAGGGTAGAGCCCAGAAAGACCTATTCTAAAGCCTACTTCCATTTCACATAGAATTTTTTTTTGTCTCATGCCTAAACCAAAGCCCTGAACTTAGATACGGGTAATTTAATATATTTGTCCTATGGTTCCATAACAAGAAATAAAGCAGAATATTCTATGAATATTTCTTAGAATACATGTAAATGAATCATGAAGGGGTTGATAGACACAAATCGATGAGTATAAAACTATATTTGTTTAAAGTGAGTTCTGTCAGAGTTCTAGACTTGGAATATGATTATTACACAAAGTTTTCTACTTCTACCAGTTGTAAGGTAAAAACAATGTCTCCTTAATCAAAACTACTTAAGAGTCAGCAAAGAAAGGGTAGAGAAAATTTTGTTTTGTTTTTTCAGAGAAAGAGATTTATTTGTCAGGCCAGCCAAACAAGGAGACCAGAGCTAAGTCTCAGATTAATCTCCTGGAACAAAGGCTTGGGATCAGTTTTAAGAGGTGAGGGTAAAGAGAGGTTATACATATTTATTAATTCTCATTCAGGGAGTCTGATTGTGTGTAGTCTTAGAACTAAGCCATCTAAGGTTAGGGATGTGGAAGGGGTGAGAGAGAACAAAGAAATTCCAATCTGGCAGAGTTTGATCAGTCCTATATATGTCCAAATTTGGTTCCTACACCAAATCTTCCTTATTGAAGGACTTCTTGCTTTTCAATGAACTCCGAAAAGTGAAAGTAGCATCTCTGCTACTTAAGTTCCATGAATTTTGGTTCCACTGTGCTCTCATGGTCAGTTTACAGTTATTTAGCTGCTAACTGTGCCTGCTCAGGCCTCTAGGACCAGTCTGATGTGGCTTGGTCTGATAGTCTCTGGAATGCTGTGAGGAGGCCTGTTGTTATCTCCTGAAAGACACTTAAAATAGTGTTCTATGACACTATTAAAATAGTGGCCCTGTGACATTGTAGAAGATTCCCCAGGCTTCCCCAGTTCTTAGTCTACCATATTAATATTATATCTCAACAGATATGAATACTCTAACTGCTGTGATAATACAGTGTGTAAAAAGTATACCAAGATCAAAGAGGAAAAGATGACTTAGAGCAGTCAATAAAGGTTTTATCTAAGGCTACATTTAAACTGAGATTTGAGTCTGCCAGGGACAAAAACAGACAGAGAGAGCACTGCAGATTGAAGCAACAGCCTGTGCAAAAGCCCAGCAGTCTGAAACCACATGAGAGTCTGGGACATAGTAGGATTGATTAAGTAAATGCAAGTGGGAAGGCATGTCAACATGTATGGGTGCTGGAACTTATCTTTCAAACCATGGAGTGTCATTTCATAATTTTAAGCAGTGGTGTAATGTGATCAGATAGTAAGCAGAGGTCAGAAGCACCATTTTCATACACAAGCACCACCACAAATACTGCACTATGTGTATAAATATAAAATCCTGTATGTGCATAATTTGCATCACAAGCTGTTAAGTACATTTCTCTCAGAGAAGTTTGGAAACAGTAACTCATCAATTAAACAGACAAGGTAGAGAGACCATGGAAATATGCTGAATAGTTTCCACAAAAATCTCCAATTACAATGAACTTTAATTATTCAAAAATAAAATGTTATTTAAATTGCATGGACCTGAACTGTAGTACATTCAATGTCACTACTACATAAGCTATAAGAGTAGTGTTTTTAAAACAGAAAAGGAAAAAAGTCTTTCAAATTGTAAAAATGATAATTATTTAACATAATGTTTCCCACCCCCATAATAGTTTCTCCTAAAGTGTGTGGAATAATTTATATATAAATATGTAGATGTATACAAACTGAAATGCCAAACATTGAAAAGAAACTCAAATGAGTGAGTATTTACATATGGAATAGAGCTCATAAGAAACCATGTTTTTGTGATAATGAGATGTTTTCCAAGCTTTCCTTCATTCTGGGAATTTACTCAGAGACAAGCTCATATATTCATAAAACAACAAAGAAATTCAAAAGGCATCCCTAGAAATCCAAAATGACAAGATCTGACTTAATAGGTATTATGCCATCTCAAGTTCAGTGACCAGTCAAAGACTGGAATGAAGATTCCCAGGACACAGATGCAGAAAATCCTTCAGCTCTTTCTTTAACTGATTTAAGGTCGTACACTACACCAAGCCCAGTTTAAATGGATTTAATCAAGTTTCCACTGTTTAGGTACATTCTGAAGGGACCGTTACTATGTATGTATAATCACAGAAAATAGAGAAAACTGTTTTTCTCCATAATGTTTAAGAAATAGGTGTTTATGATCCACAGAGCCCATGTAGAAAACAAAGTAATTAATTTGTCTTCAAATTCGTTGGAGAACTATTGTGTTTAAAAAATTCAGCAAGATGTAATTGACTGTCTTATTAGCAGGGTAGTATCTTCTCAGAGGGACTTCATATTATCTAAGGAAAACAAGAAAAAAAATGGCTTTAAATCCTTACATTATTTCCAACAAGAAAAGTAAGCATATCAATTACAAAACTATTAAACTTCTCATCTAAAAGCTATATTCAAATTACTGACTTAATTAGCCAAGCATCTTTTAATTACAAAGGACAAAAAAAAAAAATCAAACCAGCTTAAAACAAAAAAGAAATCTATTACCTCACATAACTAAGTCATATGCTGAATCCATTGCTCCAATAAATTAGAATACTATCTTTGTCTATGTATTTATTTTCCTCTGTCAGCTTCTTCATGCAATCGGTAAGGATGGCCACTAGTAGCTCCAAGAGGACTTTCTATCAATTTAGTAACCCAAATAAAAAGGGAATGTCTTTTCCCCAGTAGTCTCTGACAAAGTCTGAAAACTAACTTGGATTCAGCTTGAATAACATACCTACCTCTGAAGAGTTTGTTCTGTACAAGGGGACATGATAACTGATAGACAAGATTTGAATTACATGGCTCCCTGGAGTCATGCTGAGTGCAGTCCATCTGTGTTACACTGACCAAGAATGAAGAATACATGTTTTTCACTCCATTGATAAAATATCATAATGGATTTCTAAGTTACTTTACACATTCACTTTTAATAACACAACATTTCATAGTTTAAATAAATTGCACTATCTGTAGGGACAGGCACTATATTGTGTTTATGATTTGGCCAATCTTCTAACAGAAATATGGTGACTCTTGTATTGCTGGCAAAATCATCAAGGTGTTTCTTGATTCCCGACCCATTTCACATACTTTCATAGATGAAATCAAGGTGATATCTCACTGTGGTTTCTGACACTGCAGGGGGCAATCTAAGTCCATTGTTGCACCAGTGGTACTGAAGGGACCTTAGTTCTTTCCTCAAAACGGTAAATCATTAAAGATCAGTGAAGATTAGGATAAGTAAGATTTATTGAAGTAAGTTTCAACAGAGAAATGGGTAGACCAGAAACAGCTCCCCTTGAGGTGGGGAGGTCTGTCTTATATCTGGGCCGTGATGGGTGGTTACAAGGGTGGTACTGATTGATGCGTGAGATCATTTTGATTTATGATTGGCTATTATATAACCCATTGTCAACTGCTCATGTACCTTCCCAGAATTCAGTATGTTATAATTAAATTCATGAACTTTTAGGCATATGTATAACATTATAATGATGGCATAATGAGGCTGAGGTGAAAAAAGGTCAGAGTACTCCTTACTGCTCAAGCGTTTGTGGCTGGCCTAAACTGGTTGCTATGCTATGGTCATTTATTTCCTTGTACTCCAGGATGTAGGGGTATCGTTATTTAAAAATGAGTTTTTTTCTGGTAGGTCTTAGGGGTGGCCTTTTGGGCTAGGCCATCAGTGTTGTCATTCCTATGGCAACGATGGGCCTTTGCTCCTATTGCTCATGGCTACCTAATGACCTAACAGTTTTGATTTGCATTTCCTTAATAGCTAGTAAAGTTGAGCATCTTTTCATAGGTCTCTTGGCCATTTGTATGTCTTCTTGGGAGAAGTGTCTGTTCAAGTCCCTCCCAATTTTTTAACTGAATTATTTATGTTGTTGAGGCATATGAGTTCTTTGTATATTTTGGATATTAGCCCCTTATCAAAGGTGTTATTTGCAAATATCTTTTCCATGTAGTTGGCTGCCTCTTTGTATTGTTGATGGTTTCTTTTGCTGTGCCGAAGCTTTTTAGTTTCACTCCAATAATTTTTTTTTCAAAAAACTATTTTCAAGACAGTGAACTGCAGAGGAGTGGAGAGAAAAGTTACATATAAGTAACTATATATTAGGTTACAACAGGTATCCTGAAATTTTACATAATAGCAGGAACAGTCACAAGAGGCCAGGAATAAAGCACAGTAAGCAAGAAAATAGATAACATCAATAGAAAAGTCTCAGGAAGTCAAGAAAGTCAGGAATGTAGGACCAGAAAGGTAGGTTCCAAAATCTGGGAATTCAGAGGTTTAAATAAGGACTAGTGTAGAGAGCAGGAAATTGTGGTTCTAAAAGAATCTTCTCTACAGTCTTTTAAAATTGCTGCTGAATGCTGAATATTGAAAGACAAGGTCTCACCAACTGGAAGTATATTTTCATTCAGAGGTATCAATAGGTTTCCACATATGCCTTTTGATGCTATTTGAAGAAAAGGAAAAGAGCCAGGGCTTGGCAAGGATTAAATAGATGAGACCAGGTAGCCTAAAAAAGTCAATACTAATTATGAACAATCATGAGATCATTGTCTCAAATATAAAAAAAGAAAAAAAAACTCTCCTTTTAACACATTCCTATTTCTGGCACATAGAAAGTTTTGGCTAAAGACCACATTAATTGATACTACTCTAAATCATAGGGATTTAGATTTAACAGTGTTACTGGTAGATCCTCAATTGACACAACCGTGGGTCTTCTCAATGATCACATTCTCTAGAAGCTCATAAGATCTGGGAGTGAGTCATAGTTCAACTCTTTAGCACTAAATATTTTTGATTCATATATCAGAAATTAAGTAGGGGAAATGAGTAAAGCAATAGTATTGAAAACTGAGAATTTTATTTAATCCTCTGGCCATCTGATAGCCTTGGGATAGCTGTACAAAAACTACCAATGATGAGTTCATGACAATATAGCATATCCTCGAATAACATCATTTTATTCAACATTGTTTTGTTACAATTTTGACAAAATGCCCTATAAACTTAACTCTTGTTTATATCAATTAGACTGTGGTAAAATTGTTTTTGTTACACATTGCTTTACCGTACATCCAAGAATTTATCAATGATGTTAAGTGAGGACTTACTGTACCAATTTAAGGTGACTTAGTAATTCTGTAAATATTTACTGAGTATTTATAATGTTTCGGGTATTGTGCCAAATGTTAACATAATACACATACACACAATTGCCAAATAATATGATCAACGTTATTCACAAATGAAAAATGTGACAGTGGCTGCAAAGGAACATAAGAAAATCGATGCCCACATTTGAACTAGGTATAAGAATGAGTAGACATTTGTCCACTTGGAAAAGGATATTCCTGGCAAAAGAAACAGCATTGATAAAGACATGAAGGGCACAAAATATTTGTTAATAAATGGAGCTCAGCATTAATAGAGCAAAAGCATGAGATGACAGATGAGTCGTAGATGCTGAGAAGGGTCAGACTGCAAGGAGCAATGTATACCAAACTAATTTTGTTTGAATTTTACAGTTAGTGAGTCATGAGATCTTTTCCTAAAATTGATGAAGTAAGCTGATCTCTTCGCATTTAGTTTTTGAGTAATCTAACTGTGTAAGTAGGACCAGGATGAATGGAAGGTAGTAGGTAGCAAGTGAAAACATGAGAAATAGTGAGAGAGCCATGGAATAGAAAGAAATTAAAGGATAGAAAAGTCCAGTCTTGAAGGCAGAGTACGTAAATGTTGTGCTTACCTCCTCCCATGACCTCATTAAAATTACAACTAAATTATAGAACAATCAACCTGGAGAACCATCTGAAAACTAGCTGATCATAACTCCTATAACTAAGGATATAAAGAAAATGCCACAGAGAGACTGGAAGGAGAGGCAGAGACTTGAAACAGGCTGGCCCCCACATCCATGTGTAGCAGTGGAGCATTGAGAGGGATATCGGCTCAGGAGGTCTCCCTGGAGGAGCGAGGGGTCCCAGCCCCACACTGGACTCCCCAGCGCAAGGTTCTGGTGCCAGGAAGAGGAGTCCTTACAAAATCTGGCTGTAAAAATCAGTGGGGATTCTGACAGTGTAGGTGAGACAAAAGGCAGCTAAAAACCCAGACATCCTCTTAAAGGCCCCATGGACAGACTCACTCACCCATAGGCAATCATGTTGGGCTCCAGGGAAGGTACAGTAGCTGAGGAGGTGCCAGAGACATACAGGAAAAGATTGAGTTGTATGCCTTCAGAATGAGGACTGGAGGGTTTTCCTTTTGTTGAGCCCTCCTCCTGTGCAGCCTACAGGTGGGTGCCACCTTGTCTGTGTTGAACCCTCCTCCCAGAGGAACAAGTCTAAATCTACATTGTCCTAGTAAACTTCACTCCCTCCACCCTGGTGACTCACTGGGACCCAAACTCATGAATTGCCAGAGGCAGATTCATGGCTAGGCAACAAGATCTACCCCCGCCCTCTAGACAGGAGACTCATTCAGCTACAATCAACAGGCCTCCTGCAGTAAGCACCAACCCTGGCCAGAGCTGCAGTATTTCTTAAATGATTCTCACAGGTCTGCAGGCCTGAGAAGGGCAGCAGCTAGCCTCTGTGTGACCTGAGACTTTTGAGAGTGACCACAGCACAGCACTAGCACGAAATCTAAGTCGGCACTAACCTGGGGAACATCACTCACCCCAACCTGGTGACTTTGTGGGACCCTGCCTCATCAAACTCACATACTGCCCGAGGCTCTCTCAGCTGCTGAGCTTTACAGATGGCTTGCAAGCAGCTTTAGGGCCAGGGGTTCCCTGGGCCTTTTTAGCTAAGCTGTCCCAGACCCAAAACTAATGGCAGCCGACCTTGATTCACAGCCAGGCCTCTCCCATGAGCCAAGTCTAGCACAGGCAAAGGCCAACCACAATCACTTTGTAGCTCCTACTAGGTAGCCCCAGGCAGCTCACAGGCAGTGGCTGACCTTGGCCTCCACAGGAGCCTTTCCCAAAGAGTCAAAGAACCAACACACCTAGAGACTAGTCTGGGACCATAACAGAGCACCACTGATTAGCACCACAAGTGGCACACACAATGAGTAGTTTCAATAAGCACTCTGGCCCACTGAGTTACATCCTACTCCATGGGGCCAATCCCCACACAGAAGTTCATACTCTGTGGATTTGGCCAATCATCACTGCCCATCAGCCTAAGAGTCAATCTCACCCATGGACATACCGAAAGCAATCAAGGCTTAACTACAACTGAAGAGTGTACACAAATCACTCAAGGAACACTACTAGAGCATCTGGTGCAGGTGATCAGGAAGACTGTGCCCCTGGGCTACACAGGACACCTAATAAATAAGGCTACCCAGCCGAGACTGGGAGATAGCAAATCTACCTGATACATAAAAACAAACACAGAGAAGTAGCCAAAATGAGAAAAAAAAGAAACATGTCTCAAATGAAAAAACAGGAGAAAACTCCAGAAAAAGAAATAAATGAAATGAAGGCAAAGCAACCTACCAGATAGAAGTCAAAACACCAGTTATAAGGATGCTCAATGAACTCAGAGGAAGAGTAGATTATCTCACTGAGAACTTCAACAAAGAGATATCAAGCATTTAAAAGAACACAGAAACAGGCCCGCCGCTGCACACC
Organism: Pteropus medius; assembly: GCF_902729225.1. Taxonomy (NCBI): domain Eukaryota; kingdom Metazoa; phylum Chordata; class Mammalia; order Chiroptera; family Pteropodidae; genus Pteropus; species Pteropus medius. Next base: position 10,442,812 of record NW_024346062.1, on the reverse strand, counting down.
CCCTGCACCACCCGCACTCCAGTTGAGAGGTTTCTACTGGGAGACACAACATGATTCTACTTGAACTGAAAGATTTTTTTTTGGACATGGGCAGTTTCTTAACCTTCCTTGGCCTCCTCACCTATAAAATTCAGGAGGAGAGAAAAAAAAATGGCGTAGATGATAGAGGCTCTGTTCATCCCTCTGGCAACCAAATTAAAGTTGTACGGAAACAAGGAGCAGCAGCAAGGAAAAATCGCCTGGGATCTAGATGAACACGCCATATAACTATGGAAAAATTCAAGAAAGCACCCTGCAATGGCAGAAGGTAGGACAGGATGAGGACGCAGAGCTGCCCAGTCTCTAGCCACTGAATGAGATGAAGGCTGTGGCAGCAGCGGAAGCTTCTTAAAGGGGCCACGACCGCAAGCAGATTTTCGCAGTGACAGACCTGCTCGCTGTGAGCACCAGTGCTGATTCAGCTGTGTGCAAGGGCACCAGGGACTTATAGAGAGACACTGTCGGAGTGAGGGCCGAAGCGAGACTCACTCAGTAAAGAAGTGCCGGCGGTATCCATTGTTCCCTGTTGAGCCCTCCCTGCTACCAGTGAAATAAACAAAGGAATAAACAAAGTGAATAAAGAAGAGGATCAAATGCCCTATCTAGAGGACAGGAAAGCCAATCAGGACACTCAATCTGAGAGAAAAAAGAAAAAAGAAAAAAGATGCCAAGACTATAAAAATAATTTAAAGAGGATATGGAACACTGTTAAGGCTCCAAATATTCATCTGATCAGTGTAACTGAAGAAAATTAAGATGTTGAACAGCTGTTTGAAGAAATAATGATGGAAAATTTCCCTAAATTGGTGAGGAAATGGACATAAAACCCCAAGAAGCTCAGAGAATTCTAAAAATCTGGGATCCAAGGAGGCCCACACCAAGACACATCATAATTAAAATTCCAAAGGTTATATACAAACAAAGAATATTAAAAGCGGCAAGAGAAAAAGAAATAATTACTTATAAGGGAACACCCATAAGACTGGCAGCTGATTTTTCAAAAGAAACTATGCAGGACAGAAGGGCTTGGCACAAAATATTTGACAGCGTGAAGACCCAGGATCTACAACCAAGAATATTTTATCCAGCAAAGCTATCATTTAGAGTTGAACGACAGATAAAGAGCTTCCCAAACAAAAATAAGCTAAAGAATTTATTACCACTAAGCCGATATTACAGGAAATGTTGGGGGGACTTCTTTAAGAAGAAAAAACCTATATCAAAAATAGGAACAAAGAATAGTAACAACTACATTCTTATCAATAAGTACCTTAAATGGAAAAGAATTAAGTGCTTCAACCAAAAGATAGAGTGGCTGAAAGGATAAGAAAACAAGACCCCTACATATGAAAAGGAGAGGGATGGAAAAAGATATTGCTTTGATGGACCTAGAAGGTATTTAAGCCAGACAAAGAAAGATAAACACTATATGATTTCACTTGTATGCAGAATCTAAGGAATAAAAAGAACAAACTAATCAAAAACAGACACACAAATACAGTGGACAATTCGGTGATGGACAGAAGGGAGGAGAGTTTGGGGGGCTGAGAGAATGGGGTGAAGGGTTAAAGAAGTACAAACTAGTAGCTGATGGATGGACATGGGGATGAGGAGCATGGCATAAGGAATACAATTAGAATGAATACATTGGCTGGATGGAGGGTCAGGGGAGGGAGAGAGCAATTGGGAGGATCATTTTACTAACTATATAGATGTCTTACAAAGTACTATATACTTGAAACAAATTAATATCTAAAAAATTGAAAAAATTTATAACAGCAAAAAAAAGAACATGGAAACATTAAAGAAGTCAGAAATAAACAATACAATAACTGAAATGAAGAATACACTAGAAGGAATCAACAGCAGGTTAGATAAAGCAGAAAAACAAATTAGAGATTTGGAAGACAAGGTAGTAGAAAACACCCAATCAAAACAGCAAGAAGTAAAAAGAATCAAAAAAAAAATTGAGGAAAGTTTAAAGAACCTCTGGGACAACATCAAGCAAAACAACATTTGCATCATAGGAGTATCAGAGGAGAAGAGAGAAACCATAGGATTGAGAAACTATTTGAAGAAATAATGATGAAAAACTTTCCGAACTTGGTGAAAGAAAAAGATATACAAGTCCAGGAAATGCAGAGAGTCCCAAACAAGATAAACCCAAAGAGGCCCACACCAAGACATATAATAATTAATATGACAAAGGTAAAAAAAACAAAGGGAGAAACTTAAAAAGCAGCAAGAAAAAGGCAGCTAGTTACCTACAAGGGAGCTCTCATAAGACTGTCGGCTGATTTCTTAACAGAAACTTTGCAGGCCAGAAGGGATTGGTACAAAATATTCAAAGTGATAAAAAGCAAGGACCTACAACCAAGACTATTCAATCTAGCAAGGCTATCAATTAAATTGAAGGTGAGAAAAAGAGCTTCCCAGACAAGAAAAAGCTAAAAGCTAAAGGATTCATCATCACCAAACTGGTATTGCAAGAAATGTTAAATGGACTTCTTTAACAAGGAGATGAGGCAGAGGGATAATAAATATGAACAATAAAATGGCAATAACTATGTACCTATCAATATAACTTTAAATGTAAATGAATTAAATGCTCTAATCAAAATATATATGATAGCCAAATAGATAAGAAAACAAGACTCATACATATGCTGTCTACAAGAGACCCACTTCAGATTGAAAGACACACACACAGACTGAAAGTAAAGGGATGGAAAAAGATATTTTATGCAAGTGGAAATCAAAAAAGTTGGGGTTATAATACTTACATCAGACAAAATAGACTTTAAAACAAAGCTTACAATATGAGACAAAGACATTACATAAAGATAAAGGGATCAATCCAACAAGATGACATAACCCTCATAAACATTTATGCATCCAACATAGAAGCACCTAAATATTTAAGAGGCTGACATAAAGAGACTGACAGTAATACAATTATATAGGAGACTTTCACACGCCATTGACACCACTGGACAGATCTTCCAAACAGAATCAACAAGGAAACAATAGCCTTAAATGACACACTAGACCAGATGAATTTAATTAATATTTTTAGAGTGTTTCAGCCAAAGCAGAAGAATATACATTCTTTTCAAGTGCACATGGAACATTTTCCAAAATAGACCACATATTAGGCCACAAAACAAGTCTCAATAAATTTAAGATTGAAATCATATTAAGCTTCATCTCTGACTATGGTATAATCAATTACAAAAAGAAAAAAACTGAAAAATACACAAACACATGAAGGCTAAATAACATGCTACTAAACAATGAATAGGTTAACAATGAGATCAAGGAAGAAATCAAAAGATACCTTAAGACAAATGATAATGAAAACACAATGACCCAAAATCTGTGGGACACAGCAAAAGCAGTCCTAAGAGGGAAATTCATCACAATACAGGCCTACCTTAAGAAACAAGAAAAAATCTCAAATAAACAATCTAACTGTATACCAAAAGAAAGGAAAGAAAGGAAGAAAAACAGCAAACAAAACCCAAAGTGAGTAGAAGAAAGGAAATAAAAGAGTGAAAATAAACCAAATAGAGTTTAAAAAAAAAACAACACAAAAGAGCAAAGAATCCAAGAGCTGGTTCTTTAAAAAGATAAAGTTGATAAACCTTTAGTCAGACTAATAAAAAATAAAAAGAGATAGAGATAGAGAGAGACAGAGGAAGGAAGAATATACAATGGGCTAAATACAGTCTATTCAATAAATGATGCTGAGAAAACTGAACAGATAGATGCAAAAAAAAAATGAAACTGGACTACCTTCTTACACCATATATAAGAATAATCTCAAAGTTGATTAAAAACTTAAATGTAAGATCCAAGACCGTATAACTTCTAGAAGAAAACATAGGCAGCAAACTCTCTTACATTGTTCTTAGTAATATTTTTTCAAATATTATCTCCTCACGCAAGGGAAACAAAAGAAAAAATAAACAAAGGGGACTACATCAAAGTAAAAAGCTTCTGCAGAGCAATGGAAACCATCAACAAAATGAAAAAACAACCTACTGAATGGGAGAAAATATTTGCCAATGATACATCTGCTAAGGGGTTAATATCCAAAATTTATCAAGAATTCATATCACACCCAAAAAACAATCTAATTTAAAAATGAGCAAAGGACTTGAATAGGCATTTCTCCAAAAAGGACAGACAGATGGCCAATATATATACGAAAAGATCTTCAAGGTCACTAATGATAAGAGAAATGCAAATTAAAACCACAATGAGATATCATCTCATACCTGTCAGACTGGCTATCATCAATAAATCAACAAACAAGTGTTGACGAGGGTGTGGAATAAATGGAATCCTAATGCAACAACAGAATCCCATGTTGATGGGATTGCAAATTGGTATAGCCACTGTGGAAAACACTTTGGAAGTTCTTTTCATAAAATTAAAAATAAAACTACCTTTTAACCCAGCAATTTCACTTCTGGGTATTTACTCAGAGAAAACCAAAACACTAATTCAAAATGTTAGATACAACCCTATGTCACTGCTGCACTACGTACAAGAGCCACGTTATGGAAGTAACCTAAGCACCCATCAATAGACGATTGGATAAAGAAGTGGTACATATATACAATGGACTATTACTCGGCCATAAAAGAAATGTAACCTTACCATTTGAAACAACATAGATGGACCTAGCGGGTATTAGGCTAAATGAAATGGACAGAGAAAGACAAATAAATGCCACATGGTTTCATTTATATGTGGAATCTAAAGAACAAACTAAACGAATAAACAAAATGAAAACTGACTCATAGATACAGAGAACAAACTGGTGATTGCCACATGGGAGAGGGTTTGTAGTCTGGGTGAAAAAGATGAAGGAAATAAGTAGTAGAAATTGGTAATTACAAAATGGTCATGGGGATGTGAAGTACAGCATAGGGAATACAGTCAATAACATTGTAATAACTATGCATAGTGCCAAGTGGGTACTATACTTATCTGGGGGATCACTTTGTAAATTATATAAATGTCTAACCACTATGCTGTACTGCTGAAACTAATATAAAGTAATATTAAATGTCAACTCTAATTGAAAAATAAATTTTTTTAATAAAATAAAAAATAATAAACTACAGTCTAAGAACTACAATGATTTAAGAAAGGTGGCTTAATTGGACATTAAGAATATCATCTTGATTGTAACAACATACTTAGTGTTTTGTAAAATAAAGGTGAGAAAAATTAATTTATGAAAAAAATAATTAAAGATAGAATAGGCAAAATTTGGTGACCTATTTCAAATATTTTTGGAAAGAGTGTAAACAATTAATAATATATCCAAGACTTCTAATTTTAGAAACTAAGAACAAAGTGAAACCAATAACTAAACTTAAAGTTATAAAAGGTACCTGAAACTGGTAACTGTCCACCAAATCCATGTTCCTCTTCTGCCTAGGCATACCAGTAGACTACATTTCCCAAACTCCTTTGAAGTTAACTGGATCCTAAACAAGCAGATTTTTTTAAGCACCTCTCATATATTAAAGGCAGTTGAATATGGACTTAGAAATTTAGAGCTCTGGAGAAATGTCATGTTTGAAGATAGGATTAAGGACTATCACTATATGATTTGAGCCATGAGAATGAGTAGAGAACTCCCTTAAGACTACCACACGAGACCTAATTCATTACAAGGCACCAAATAGTTATTTGATTTGAAACTCTGAAAATATAACTGGGTACATGATATTGAAAAACAGCAGCAAAGAAAATCCAACAATATCATTTCTCTATCATCTGTGATCAGATGTGGGAAATGTAAGGGGCAAGACAGGATATACCTAATGTTGCTTTACCCTACAATCACATAGCACACATGTGCAGCTGATTCCTCCACTATGAGTACTTACTAAATAAAAATCTCTTTATATCCCACCACTTTGCAAAAAGAATTTGAGGCATCTCATATACTATATTCTGTAACATATGAAAATTTTGCCTAACTGTTGAAAATTACATCTACACCTATATTCAAATATATATGTAAATAGTACAGAATTTACTAAACTTTTATACCTAAAATGTTTAGAATATGCATTCTTCTATTTCTTTACTAATCTGAGACTTATGGACAGAATAAGAGAAAAATGAAAAAACTGAAATGCAATTTCTGAAAAAAATATATCATTCTACTAAAATTTAGAAATGTTTTAATTCCTAGAAGCTTATTTTAATCAAACTATAAAAATTAAATAGTTTGTGTCCTAATAGCTATATTTTGTATTCTTACTGTGATCTAAGAATTAAAAAGTCCCACCTGAAAAACTACTACTCGCATCAAAACAATAGTAACACTATGTGATAAACTGTTCCATGAAAACTGAAAAATATAAGAGAAAAAATTACTGATAAGTTAGCCATTGCTGTTTTACTCTTTATTCAAGTATTTCCCATTGAAGTACTAACCAAGTTGGCCTTCACTTAGTTTCAGAGAGCCCAAAAGCAAAACATTATAAGCTGTCTGAATTATTTTATTTTAAAATTTTAAAGGCAGCTGAGGTACCTCCTATATATTATAGACTTCGAATGGATCAGTGTCAACTACTAGATATGTAGGCTCAATGATCCTATAAGCCCAAATGGCCATTCTGCACCCAAATGAAAATTGTCACGTGAGCCCTTTGGCCTTGGAGAATCCAAACCAGAACTGGCTTATGTATGGTAATTACATGTTTTAGTCACTAATAAATCTTACAACCATAATCTATGAAGAAACAGATTTCTTTATATTAAGTTATGGAAGTCAATGATTGCTATGAGGTGAGATGCTTAGAAAGTAGTCTGTAAATCCAGCTGTATTAGGCAAGCCTTTTAAGAACATTTTTCTCTTAGCAACAGAAGGAACAGTACTTCAGTTTAGATTTTATTTCTTTATGGAACATATTCCAATGGTAAAAATGACTGAATATTTTGTGACTCTGAAATGTAATATTTAAAACATAATCTGTTCCTTAGGAACTTTAAATTTTTCTAAAATTGAGATGCACAACTGGGATCTCAAACTAAATCAAGATTATTTAAAGAGTAAAGCCAAACCTTTTTGCAAAATTGATGCATGCACCTACAATATCTATATGAAATGAGAACATAACCTGAACATAATACCTAGCTGCAGACTCATCAAACCATTTATATCTTCAAATTTAAGGTACATGTAAACCACAAACACACACAAAAAATCTTAATTTCTTGGAAAGTACAATTTGATTCTTGACAACCCTTTAAACCCTTCGGGTTTCTAGTTCAAAATGGCAAATTGTACACATTCACTTCCTCTCCTTCCTAAAATCACATCAGATATATGAACAAAAAGGACTAGGCAATGAAAAGTATTGAGATTGGGAATGGAAGAAATCAGTAGACTAGAGAATTTTAGAAGCACTGAGGCAAAAAGTAGATATGAATGAATATGCTCCATTTTATGTTATCTACTCTACCATTGATACATTGACTTGGGCTGTGTCCAGTAGTTTTGTTGTCATTACTGTTATGGTTGTTGTTGCCACTGCTGCTGTTTTACTATTACAAATGATAGTACTCTGAATATTCTTGTACATTTCTTCTGATGTTCATGTGTAAGAGCTCCTCTATAGATGGACTTGCTCATTCATAGGGTATGCACATACTCACCTTTACTAGTATCGCTCTTTTTCAAAGTGATTGTACCAATTTACACACACTTCAGCAGTATATGAGTTCTTGGTGCTCCACACTCTCTGCAAAATTTGTATTCTCTCATTTTAATTTTTTGCCTACCTAGTGGTTATAAAGTATCTCATTATAGTGTTAATTTGCATTTCCTTGAAAATTTGATATTTCATATTTTCATGGTTTATTTCTTTTTGCCACTGTGAAATACCTATTCATGTGTTTTGTCCATTTTACTATTAATTTTGTCAGTTACAAATCTTTCAAATACCTTCTCACAATTTTTAGCACATCTTTTGACTTTATAATGTGTTTTTATGAGGAAATAATCTTATATAATATAGTTCAATATAGCAATCATTTACTTATAGTTCATTCTTTTTATGTCTTTTTTTAAATATATTTTTAATATAAATGTTAAAGTTAAATTTGCTTTAACATTTTTATTTTTATTTCTTTTCTACTTAGGAACTGGTTTTTGTCTATGGAGAGATGAATAAAAGGTTTTGTTTTGTTTTGTTTCTGAATTGATAACCAATTGTCAGAGCACTGTTTTTAAAGAGCCTATCTTTTCCCACTTATAGGCAATTCTTAGTCAAATTTCCACTTGTGCATGTCTATGTCTATCACTGTTATTATGTTGCTCCAAATGTCTATCACTGTGTCTTGACATTTTATTTCCTATATATTTATCATAAGTTTCTAGAATTTGGTAAAACAAGTCTCCATTGCCCCATCCCACCCCAGTTCTTCTGGTGTATTTTGCTATTCTTAGCCTCTTGCTCTTTCTTTCTTTTTATTTTCTTGTGCTTTCATAGAAACATTGTTAGATCTTAAAAGTTCCTAAAAGAAATAAAAAATGGAAATCTGATTGTAACTTACTAAGTCTAAAAATTATTTTGAGAAAAACTGACACCTTCACAATTGCCTTCTGTGTATCTCTGCATTTATTTAGGTTTTATCATTTGTCATAAAGTTTATAATTTTCTCCCCAAAGAGCTTGAACATATTTTGTCATATTTCTCGATACTGTATATTTCTACTACTATTGTAAATGGCCTTTATATTTTCTAAATGATTATTGTATAGTCAATATATCTATAAACCTGTTTTTTAAATAATGTGTAGCATCTTACAGCTAATCATATCATATACAAAAATGGCACTTTGAATTTTTTTCCCCAATAATTAGAAATTTTCCCTCTGTCTCTAATCTAAGTGCCCCGAATAGGGCCTTCAGCACCATGCTTAACAAAAATAATATCCAGGTTTCTTGATCTGTGCTTAGTAGTAAAAAAAAATGCTTCCAATATTTCACCATTAAATACTTGTAATTTTTTTGTATATACTCTTTATTAGATTAAGGAATTTCCTTCTACTCCAAGCTATTAAGAGTTTTTGTCATAAATGGAAGCTAAATTTTATTAAAGATTTATATTTATTTCGTTATTGAAATGATCATGTAGTTTTTCTCCTTTAATCTGTTAAAATTGACATTGATGTATTATCTAATGTTAAATAAATCCTGCATGTGGCTTTGTTACACTGCTTTTCAATAATGTATATATTATGTAGGAGAAGTTAAGGTAATTCACTTGAAACTCAAATACTGAAAAATATCTCTCCCAGGTATAAGAGGTAGAGTCCCTTTTGATAAGCTTGTATATGGTGTGTAAAGTGATAAAGTCAGTGTAGACTAAAGAGATTTGCTGGACTGAATGCTATCCAGATAAGTAGTAGTCTTTATCTGGATGAAATAACTTTTGAAATTATTTTTTTTCATATGTAAGTTAACAAAAAATAACAACTTTACCATTTGGAGGAGAAAAGATATAATATACCTCAGAGTTGTTCTAAAATACTGTTCCTCTTCAGTGGTAGTCATGGAGAAATATCATTTGGTCTTTTAACTATTTCTATAGCACTTGGTACACCACTCCAAGAATTCCAAAAATTTTTAATTTAAACTTCGTCTTCCAGGTAATTTTGAAGGGGTAGTTATTAAAGTATGAGTATAGAATTAATTTTTAACCTGATTAATAACTTGTAAATATTTAGAAATATTGTGTGTGGTCCTCCATTTAAACTCCTGCCTCAGGGTCTACACATGTTAGGAGTGTGCATGCCTTCTAGAATGTGCTTTTGTTGCTCTGCCAGCCTGCCTTAAGCTTCCACTCCTCTTTGACCAGCTTTAATAGCTAAAAAAAAAAGCATCCTACACCTGAAGAAATTTACAAAGAGCCTCACATAGAATAGCTCCAGTATAAACCTGATATTTATCTACATTCTCAAAGCCTATATTTACCTTCTGTGGGGTACTTTCTATACCAAGATTTCCAACCGCAGCACATGAATAGACACACGGCAATGTGATAATTCTTTTAAAAATAAAACAGATGATGCCATCTCTTATTCAAAACCCTCTACCTGTTTTTCATCATATCAAATAAATCAGATGTTCTTTCCATGGCCTCTAAAGCCCATCTGATTTGTTCTCTGATCACATTTTTGGTCTATTACTTGAAATTGTACTATTTGTCCCTCTGCTCATTCCACTGCAGAAAATGCTGGCCTTTGTGCAATTCCCCCAGAGAACTATGTTCCTGCCACAGGACCTTTGCACTTGACATTCCCTCTGCCAGGAGTGCTTTTCCTAATGACTCACTCTGGTTTCATTCTGGTTTCTATTCAAATTTAAGTCCTCATAAAGATCTTTCCTGACACGCTATCTAAAATACATACTGTTATATATTATAATTATTATAGAATTTATCACCACTTCATATTATACTACATATTTATTTGTTCATGCTTACTGCTAATATATCCTATTAAAAATGTAAGCTCTATGAGAACAGGTACTTTGTTTAGTTCATATTTGTATCCCCAAAACCTAGAACATGCCTTCCTAGGGCTTCATATAATAGGTGCTCAATAAATGTTTGTTGAACAAATGTTTCTCCCACTTACTCTTTAGTCACAGAGGTGCCCACAGAAACACAGGAGCTGAAAGATATGGAAAATCCTTTGTTATCTGCATCCATTACCATGGCACATCCCTCAGCTATGAGTCAGAACCCCTGAATCATTCCAATAATTAAAAAATCCCAACCTACAGCTGAGGTTTCAAATATCTTGATATCACAGGGCCCTATTGCTAGAGAATAAAGGACCTCTTTCTTTCGGTTTTCATCAAATTCAGCTTTAATAAAATAAGAATTAACTTCTGGGGTTGGGATTGAGGGGGTAAAGAAATATTTTTAAAAATACCTCTTGGATTAAGATTGATAATGGACAGAGTCAAGGTCAAATGACTTTATATATTCAGTACCATTCTGTACTGTTTATTTTATCTGTCTGCATAAATCACTTTTGAAGTTAAAAAAAAGTTTACAATAAGCAAAAATGTATTTAATATCTTCTGGGGAAAAAACACATAATTAAACTTGTTAAAACCTACTCCTTTTCCTTTCTTCCCCATTTCTCCATGTAAAGTAGCACCTTTGAATCTTTAACAAAAGGTCTATAACTCTCTTGAAACACCAGAGTTCATTTTCAGTTCACTAAGTCTCCCAAGGAAGTTAGAGATTTTTTATTATATATCTTCTTTCCTTCTCATTGAAATACTAATACTATGCATTTATGTACTTGCCTCTACTTTTAGACGATGACCTCACAAATTAATCAGAAAATGCAAATATACCTTCATTATTAATTACAAAGAAAAAGTTTAAACCAGTAATAAATTCCAAACACTTTACATTTGATACCTTGGAACAAAAGATTACAAGATTTACCATTAATGAAGGATCTCTACAAATTTATATTAGGTAAACTGAACCCAAAAGAAAACAGAATGACTTACTAAGGATTATAAAAATAATCATCCCTTTATGTGACAGATTATTTAATCTAACATTTCTAATCAATTTAATTTGTTAAAAGTACTTTACACCATTTTTTATGAAAGAAATATCTTTGTATGTATGTATGTATGTGTATGTGTATTAGTATGCAAATGAAAGGGAGAAAGGGAGAAAAGACACTCAGAAAATTGTTGACAGTGTTGCCTCTCAGGAGAGAAATGGAGGTGGGAGGGAATAATAAAGGGAAATTTCCACATTTTTCCAACGATAGTTCTGTATAGTTTTGAGTTTTTAACAATGATATTTATATATGGTTATGTTTCATGTAACATATATATGTGTGTATGTGTGTATATATAAAATCAATGATTAATATTTTTAGAGTATTTTAGAAAGGGAGAAAGGGATTTTTAAAAATCTCTTTTCTTTTAAAAATCATTTTAATGCATTAAGATTTTATTATTTTAAAAAATACCATGGAAAAATATTAAACAATCAAAAATTAAACATTTCTTAAAATGAATTAACAATTTTCTAACTTTTTTATCTTTATGCTTAGATTTCTACATTGCTATAGGCTATACCCAAAGTGTGGTGCATCCTTATTCCATTTTAACAATAAAAGTAGTAAAACAAATCTAATTTCTATAATCTTATAGCATAATTCTTAGTCTATAATCACTCAAAGAAATGTGGTAGGGAAGAAGGGCATAAATAAGATATAAATTTATATACGTTTGACAGATTTTTAATGTATTGATTTTTCAGGGAAAAGGATATTAAATTCCCTAATTATCTCTTCTTTCTAAATGGTGAAGAATTTTAAGGGAAATGATAAAAGCACCTGATTGGTTCCTGCCTTTCAAGTCCATGAACCACTTCCTGAAACCTTGCTGATGGGCTCTCATGTGGAACATTTCCCATCAGTAGTTGAAATTACCTTTCAGAATCTCCGACATGTTTCAGAATCTTGGGATGAATAATTAATGCAACTGCACTCACAAACCTTTGTAATGAGCACATATTTTATAAGTAAATAACTAATCTCCAATACCAAATGAATACCAATGGAATAGAGATTTCTGGGAAGCAGGCATGGTGGTTTGTGTGAAACCTGAAACTGACACTGATAGGCTAACATTCACAAACTTCAGTTTTTATTAGTTGGTTTTTAGACCCATTTACTGAGTGTGTCAGCTTAATTCTCATATTGGCAAATGAATGTTGCTTGTGGCTCATGAAAGAGAATGGAATTAGCTATATCATTTAACCACAGGAAGACACAAATAATGTTAACTGATCAGCTGGCCATAAATTTATCCTTTTTAACTGCTAAATTATGCATCCAATATTCTGTACCTGAAAGCAGTTTTTTTCTCCTTTCTTGTATTTGTGTCAGTCTTTCCTATTTTGCAAATCATTTCTATATTCACAGAGGATATTACATGAATCAAAAGTTTACATTTTTATATATGCATAATGTGTACATATACATACATGTGTATACATATATATAAATAATAGGTCAGCCTCACACGCCTGCATGACTTTGAAATATTTTTCCATTTAATGTTTCTTAAAAGCCAGACTTTGTAAAATCGAATTTAAAGGCCCTGCATTGCATAAAGGCACATAACTAAAAGAGTATTCATGAAATTGACCATTTTCCCTGGTAAATACCAAAGAAAGCATACTTCTTGGGTTACCTCTGTTTTGACATGGTTAGTTTTCCGGACTATTTATAGACTTTTTTTTTTCAAATGAAGCTCTTTGAAGTGATCATGAGAATATTAAAGTTTTTCTAGTCACTTAGGACACAGAAATTATGTATCATTTTCTATTTGCTTTCAGAGCCTCAAGTGAAGAGAGGAAACCCTAACATATGTCATAATATTCTCTAATATAATACAGAAAAATACCCACAAAGCATATCGGCCTATAGCAAAGGAAGGCTATTGGTTAATGTGAAGAATTTATCAGAAGGGCTAAAGAAGCTAGAAGTAGCATGGTGAGTCAGCAGGGTCTGAGCTCAGTCCTGCATAGTTACAGGGAAAGTAAGGAGAAGTAACTTGACTTCTCTGTATCTTAGTTTCTTCATGTGTAAATGGAATAATTATTTCTCTTTGAGCTACTCTTAAAATTAAACAATTTGTTTAAAGTGCATAACACACAGTAAAGGCTCATTAAACATCAGTTTCCTCCACATCCTCTCTCCTTCCCTCTTCCAGCTACAAGTTTCACTTCTAAAACTCCCAGGTATCATCTCTCAGAAAGCATCGGTATGAATTCTATTGCGTAAAATCTGAATATTAAGGCAACCAAGCGCTGATCACTGTGACTCCCCTGCTAACTATACTTTTCCTTCATGGCATTTATCACAACTATAATTAAATAATTACTCATAACTATTTCTTTAATGTTTGTCCCCTCTGCTGTGATTCCATTAGGACCACAACCATTTTTGTTTTCTGCCATTGCAAACTCAGAACCTAGGACAGATACTACTATTTAGTATGCTCACTGAATGAATGAATAATCAAGTATTTTTTTTCTAAATTCTCTAATACTAATTGCCTTTTACCTGAATCATGAATGGCCACTATGAGCACACTGCATATAGAATATACAATTAAAAATGATAAGATTTCCAAGACAAAAAACCCAACATGAATTTTTACCAATACTAAAATTCACCATTTCCATGTGTTCCAGATTTTAATTTTAATCCATTAAAAATAGTTTCAAAAGTGATTAAGATTCTTCTCCCCCCCCCAAAAAAAGTACAATACTGATTTTCACAGAGCCCACAGCAATATGTATTTCATTTTTAATGCATTTTAAGTGAAAATTCTAAAACTTTGAAAGAAACGTGACCATTGTACAGGTTTGAGAAAGGACTAAACTGCTTGGAAAGCTCTTCATATATCTATAAAGGAATAACATGGAGAGAAGTCTGCTAGAATGGCAATGGTGAAAATGGCTCAGTAAATGGAATTCAGTTAGACTTGCCAAAACTAGAAAATTAAGTTAAAGATGTGAACACTCACTGACAGGTTTAATCTTAAGTACCCATATAAGCTTTTTATTTATTAGGTCTTTACAATGTGTCGGACACTTTGCTAAGCACATGAAGTAACTTTTTTCATTTAATTCCTATTTTTAAAAATTATCCTCAATGTAAGAATAATTATGCTTATTCTATAGATAAAGAACTGAAGGCCTTATTAACAAATAAAATAATTAGGACCTTAAATGTATTTCTTTCCAAAATTCCTGGTTCTTAATCATTATAGTATGTTGACTATTCAATCAGACAACCCCAAAATGAGAAGCATTTTATCAGGAAAACAATTTCAAAAGCACAAGTTCAAAAACTTCTGCTTATAAGTCAAACAAATGGGTTAAAGTCTGAGCACAGGAGTCTGGGCAGTCTTAGCAAAAATCCCTGACACATTTGCCTTCTACGATCCCACTGGAATAACTCACCAACCACTGTGAGCCAGCTGGCAGAGACCAGGGGATATCTCTGAAATCCCAGACTCTTCCTGGATCTCCAAGGAAACTAGGGCTTCTTCCTCCTAGAGGCAGATGGGAGCCAAGGAGGGGGGGTGAACACAAAGAAAAAGAATAGCTTCTCCTTGAGGCCCAAGGTAGAGATCTCAAATTTTTTGGCTTTCTAAAGGGGTACAGCTAGCAAAACTCGACAGAACCCACTGATCTATTGAACAATGAGGAAAAGTTTCTCCTGAGCACTTGCTACATGGAATCCTTGCACCAAAAGCACAATCCCACTGGCTCCACTTGTCCTGGAAGATAGCTAGCTGCATACGAAAACGAATTGCTCCCAATCTCTGTAATGAGAGGGCTGTCATTGCACCTTAAAAATCTCAGAGCAGAGAATATTTTTCCCAGTAAGTCACATAGGACTGAGAGTTGGCCAAGTCATTCATTACTAGCTCAGGAGAGTAGAAAGGGCTCCTACAGATTGATTAAAGACAAAAAGCCAGCATAAAAGTGGGCGAAGTTAGAAAGTAATACATTTCCAAACTGTGAGCAAATGAAATAGTGTATGATCTCACTAATATTCAGGGAAATTAAAAATAAAAAACATGAGATGCCAATTTTTTAGGTAGCAAAAGAGCAAAGTTTAAAAATATTAACTAGTGCTGCCAAGAATGTAGAGAAATTGGTGTTTCTGTGTAGTAGAGGGCATATCGAGTGCTAAAAATTTTTAGAAAGTAATCCAGAAAGTTATCAAAATTGAAATCTCAAATATGCTTAAATGCAGAAATTCCACTTTGGGAAATATATTTGACAGTAATAAAAGCATCCAAACATAGCGATATATATATATAAGAATTTTTTATGTCAAAACTGAAATCTCCTTGAATATTATCCACAGGAAAATGATTAAACATACTATAGTATGTCCATTCTATGTGGTATAAACCAACCAGTAAAAAGGATATTTTCTATTAACCTGAAGGTCTATTTTAAAAAAAAAAAAGCAAAGTGTAGAATATGCACTTTACATATACATATTACATATACAGTAATCTTTTCTTATCTAAAAACCTGTTTATGTGTAGTCATGTTTTATACCTTTGTACGGACATAAAGAAAGGTGGAGAATGTCATGCATTGTGCTATTTATGTAGCTGATTTCAGAAAAGGGAAAGTAGAAAGATACAAGGGAATTATTCGTTTTTCCGTTTATACAGTAATCCCCCCTTATCCAGGGGGATACATTCCAAGACCTTCAGTGGATGCCCGAAATCATGGGTAGTACTGAACCCTACATATACTGTGTTTCTTCCTATACACATAGAATTATAATAAAGTTTAATTTATAAATTAGGTTCAGTAAAAAACAACTATTAATAAAATAGAAGAATTATAACAATATACTATAATAAATGTTATGTGAATGTGGTCTCGCTCTCTCGATCTGATAACTGAGAAAGCTTCTAAGTTATTAATGGGTGGGTAGTGTATACAGTGTGGATACATTGGACAGAGGGATGATTCAGTTTCTGAGCAGGACAGAGTGGGATGACGTTAAAATTTCATCACACTACTCAAAACAGCTACACAATTTAAGACTTATTAGCTGTTTATTTCTGGAATTTTCTACTTAATATTTGTGAACCACAGTTGTCTGCTAGTAACTAAAACCATAGGAGGTGAAACCTCATATAAGTGGGGACTACTGTACATTATTAGATTTTTATATTTGGTATCAATAGGATATTGTTTTCAAAATTTAAAGAAAAAAACTAAATAGAAAAAGCATTAGATAAAATTATTTTCAATATAGCAAAGGTCTGAACTTATATGAATTTAACATTTTTTCATTGTTAAATATCCAAAATGACTGAATTAATAGACATTAAATGCACAACTACAATATATTTCTATCAAGAAAATAAAAGATACTAATCATGTCCATTAGGGATAATTTCTAGCCACATTCTTTGTTGAATGAATGCTAAAGTTTATGCTATGTTCTGTCATGGTCATTTTTAGTCATCTCCACTTTAAAAAGAAAAAAGTTAAATAGTTAAATGCCAACTAAACAAACAAAATAAACCCATTCTAAATCCTCTAAAATCTCTTTTTAATTTTTAGGGCCTTCAGGAGACACTGGATAAAATATTAAAATAGTGTATCACTCCCACTCTCTTTTCTCCCAAAAAAGGTTTTCTATTTTCTTCTGAACGCTCTAAGAAAAAGTATAGGATTTCAATTGCTGAAAAGAACTGCTGAGTCTGTGTTAAGCTTTTGGAGGTAACTCTTTCTAGTTCTCTTAAGACAGCTGAAATAGAAGAGCAGTACTGGAGCATCGTACCAAACACCAATTTGGATATGGGAGTTAGGTAGAGGAACAAGAAGCTCTTGATGTCATACTGCCTCTGTGCTTTGAAGTGTGCAGGTTTCCTGAATTCTGGGAACTTGAAATACATGCAAACACATGTAAGAGGATCATATTCATGCACCCCAAGTAATTCCAGGATAAAAGAAAGAGAAACATTCAACATATCTTACTCTTCATTCATTCTACCCTTCCACCATCTTCAATTTACTTTAACCCACAGACCCATTTTAATTAAAACCTACTTTTCTTACTTTTAGGAAATTATTCCAAATTAAGGTCTTTAAAAATAAAGATCTGTTCTTTACAGAAATTTCAGAATTTTTTCTATGTAAGATATCAAAAAATGCTTCACCTTTTCCCATTCCTAATTACTTCTCACTACATATTAACTAAATGTTTAGATTATTTTTTTCTGTTTAAAATTCCTCCATTTGATTGTCTCAACACCTGTTTTACTTGGTCTAACATTCTGACTCAGAAACTATACTTCAGTTGAAACATTTCCAAAGCTAGGAGACCACCTAATATACAATATGACAAAATACACATGAAATATGAACAATTCTCAAATTTCAAATACACCATCCCTTACAATGCCTCAGTATGTTGCAGCTTATCACACTTTTAACTTACTTTTATATCATAATATGCATATATATTTCTGTAATATCGTCACTCACATATGGTCCATTGGGGTAATTTTCTGTAACTATGTAAATATCATTTCCTTTATAAGTTCTTAGAGGATAAAAATATATGTATAGTACAATTCCAAAAATCGATATGTATATATTAAGTAAATCTGATAAGGATATATACATATATACACACATATATATATATTTTATGAGTAACATACTAACATTATGCTAAATTGTTATTATTTATATGCTTTTATTAAAACTGAATGATGCAATTATATCTCAAATTAAAAAAACTAAATGTTGCAGGAATATCTCTACTCTTATCTTGTACTAAACAGCATCTTTAGGCAACAGAGAGTAGTTCAACTATACAAAAGTAATTTTGAGAAAGTTCCAATGATTGTTATGATATTCTTTTTTAAAAATTTTTAGCCAACAGGTAACAATTTAAATCCATTATCATTACTGCATATGAGCAGTTAAATATGGCCTTTTCTCTGCAATCAAACTAACTATGAGTTCGTATGTCCGCTCTGGAGAATACAGAAAATATTGCTGATAAAAATCTTTCTCATATACTGAGAACTCTTCACTATTATTACACATGCACGTATTCAATGAGAATTTACTAAGTATCTACTATATACTAAGCACTATATTAACTATAAATAATTTGGGAAATCTCTGCTCACTCACTATTAGCTGTGTGATATCTGAAAGTTTCTTACTATGCTTTAAAGTGTACACTCACTTTTCTCCTCTATAAAACAGATACAATAATAATACCTAGTTCAAAGAATTATTGTGAGAATTAAGCATTCAGTAAAGCAATTGTCAGTGTCTAGCATTTAATAAGTGCTCAATAAATGTTAGATGTTATATTACCATTATTATTTTTTCATTACTCCTTTCTTGAGGATTTCCTATTCTATAAAATGGTAAGAGAACAATGGAGAAGATAGAGAAGAAAATTCCACGTTAAGAACAAGTTCTGCAGAAACAGAAAAGTGCATAGTAAAACTTGTTCTTAAAAAAAAAAAGCAGATAACTGAATTTAATGTTTTTAAATTGCAGCCTTGGAAGATAAAATCATCATTATCTTTTATTCCTGAAATGCTAATCAGAGAGTCATGTCAATAAGCAAGAGATGATGTCTTATCTTTATATCCCTAGGGTTAAAACAGTTCCTGGCATATAGCTGATGCCTAAAAATATTGATAAGTGAACCAACAAATAAATGAATACACACACACAATCTCCTAAAGGGTTTTAAATATCATGTAGACATAATCAGATTTGTATTTTAGAAAGATAACCTGGCTGGCAATGCTAAAAATGAGCACTAATGAGGAGAAACTGGAATAAGAAAATTAGCGAAGTCATTAACTCATGTGAGAGGTAAGGATGACCTAAATGAAAGCAAAACCAATGCGCACAGAAATAGAAGAGACCAAGTCAAAGGGTACCTAGAATATGGTCATCCTTTAATGTGAGTGATGAGAAAGAACAACAACAATCTCAAAGTTCCTAGGTTATGGAGTATATGGAGGTTCTAGTAGTCAAAATAGAGAACAAAGGAGAGACAATGTGGAAGGGGTACATGTGAGAAGAGAATGAGAAATTTAATTTGGACTTATTGAGGTGTTGTGAAATAAACTTTAACACCATAACCATGTAAGGGATGGTTGATGATGTGAAAGTGAGTGGGATTCTCCAGGAAGAGCATTAAGATGATAAAGAAAGGAAAGACCAAAATGTAACCAGGTAGATCATCAAACTTTACAGCACTAAGTAATTAAAAACTACTCCATAAGAAGTCCCATATGTGTTAATATTTCCAAAGAAAAAAAGAAGACTAAGGAGACGACAAAGAAGAAGGTGCCAGAAATGTAGATGGTCTATGAGAGAATGGACTTGGAAAACCACAGAAGCAGAGGATCATTTTTTTAAGGAACAAGAGGAGAAGGGTAAGGAGTATCAACCCTATTAAAGGCAAAAAAAAAAAAAAAAAAGTCCAAAGAAAACAGACAGAAAAACTGTCCACTGGGCCAAACAGTAAATGTATACAGGTAGTCACATGGGGCTTCAGTTATGCACTCCTTCGAGCAATGTATGAGTGCCCACAGCTTTGTCAACAGTCATATTATCAAGCTTTTGCATTTTGCCAATCTTATTTTTTAGCAGGGTTTCTTTTTAAATTTTATATAGTCAAACTTATTAAATTTTTATTTATCCTAGATTTGGAACCATAGCTAGAAAGTCTTTCCTAAAACCAGATTTCAGCAAGATTCATTTGCTTTCTTCCAGTTCTTAGATGGATTCATTTTTTACATTTAGATTTCCAATCCATTTTGTTTGTTTTTGTTTACTGGTGTGAGGACATAATTTTATCTTCTTCCGAATTACTATCCAGTTGTCTATTTAATAAATAGTCCAATCTTTCTCTAACGATTTAACATCTTTTTCATATACTAAAATTCCATATGTATTTGGTACAATTTCTAGACTTTTTAATCTTCCACTGATCCATATACCTATTTATGCAACAGGCCCATGCTATTTTATCTACAAAAACTTTATGGGGTATCTTAAAGTATGGCAGAGATGTTCTGCCTCATAGCTTTTGTCAGTGTTGTTCTAGCTATTCTTCCATATTATTTTCGATATGAACTTTGCTAACAATTTGTCTAACTCCACTACAGGATGCTTGTTGGTATATTTATTATGATCATACTAAATTTATAAATCAACATAGGGAGAATTGACATTTTGATAAGGTTGAGAGGTATTATCCAAGAGGAAGGGATGTCTTTCAATTTGCTTAAGTCAGAAGGGTCACACTGTTTGCTTCATGTAGATATGGCACATTCACTGTTAGGTTTATTCCTAACTATTTTCTTTGTTGTTGTCATTGTTGCTGCTGCTGCTGCTGCTACTGTTAATGGAGTTCTCATTATATCCTCTAACAGGTCATTATTTAAGTATATAAGGTCTCTCAACCTTGGCAGTGCACTGTTGACATTTGTGCCTGATCCTTTGTTGTCAGGAGCTATATCACACACTGCCAAAATATTTAGCAAATCCTTGACCTCTACCCACTAGATGCCAGTAGCACTAACGTCCCTAGTCATAACAACACAAAATATCTCCAGATAATGCCACATGTCTACTGGTGGGGGGTGGGAGTAGGGGAGAATTGCCTTCAGGTAAGAAATACTGGTATATATAAATGTTATCGATTTTTCCATATGACTTATGTATCTCACAATCTTGTGGAATTATCACATTCTCTGCCCAAGTCCTGAAACATTTGAGAAAAAAAAAAAACAAAGCGAGAGTAAGGAAGGAGACTAAAATATCGTCTTTACTACTAGTAAAATTATTATGAGAGAATGTGGCTCAAATCTGCAGGTCTGTAGGGCTTTCTAATGTGGGGCTTTCTCATGTTGAACACTAGAATTAAACATATACCTCTCCCTACTCCCCAAGACACAGGTAGCACAGGAAAACTATAAGCTTGCCCAGGTCACACAGGTCATTCTCACTGCCTGGCAGAGAGAAGAGCAGGATTGGTACTGCTGACAGCCAGGCTCTTTCCCAAGAGAAAGGAGAGGGGGAGAAGTTGGCAGTTTCTCCTTTAAAACTTCTCTAACTGTTTAAGGGAGAGGAGAAAGACCAAGAACTCCCTCAATAAAGAAAAAATCAATAAACATGCTCTTGAACACAAAAGCCTCACTCAAAATCTTCCCTAGAAATGTTTAAGAATCACCAAAATATCTCATAAGTGCTCAGGAACAAGTTGAGTCATTTCTGAGCAACCATTTCTGCAGCCCATACCTTCCATGACAATGGGGCTCGTGAAGCAGAGCTGCCAAACTTGTGCAGCCCAGATCCTCACAGTACCAAGGCTAACGTGTAATCTATAGCTCAGTCAAGGAGAGAATTATTCCCTCCTCAAAAGTGTGAGACATTTTGTTTCTTGGGCTCCAAGTCAGCCGGGCTTCTGCCCAAAGTATCGCCAAGTCTTTATAACATGGCCGTTCTTTCAACTGCTCTCCTTAGGGGTCAAAACTAGTAGGAGAAATGGGCTTCACCCCCTCACATCCATTGTCCTCATCAACTTGGTATCTTTTCACCAAGAATCTATATAACAATAACACTTGGTTGTCTCTCTTCCAAAAATTTCACCAATCCCACCTCCAAAAGCACTCAGATTATATTAACCATTATCATACTCTTTAATATAAGTTCCAGGAGATCAGGAACTTCCTTTGTGTTATTCACTGCTGTAACTTCTGCTCACACAACAGCGCATTTTCATATAAATTTATTTTTAAAAATTGAACCAAAAATTCTATGTAGTTTCCTATAGTGCCTTCCAATATGCCTTTTTATTAACATTATCATGCTTTTAAAAACTTTTTGTTGGATTAAAAACTATCTCTTGGGTCTCATTTTGTCAAGTATTCGGTGTCTCTTTTGTATCATGATTTTTCTCCTTCTGTATTTTATACATTATTCATAGTGCCTAAACATAGGGATAAGAGAAATTGTTTTCACTGATTGACTGATACAAGTAGCAATGTCTTTTAACAGAGGTATCTTCTTTCTGCCTCCCTCCTGATTAAAGGAAATACAGTAAGCTTTGCTTTGTTCATGGCTAGCAGTGTGGAACTGAACTGGAAATTTAAAGGCAACAAAAATGGGGCAAGAGTATACAAATGCTCTCCCACACTTTGCTGTCCCCTTATTATCAGGCGAAACCATGTGACCAGCTGTGGTCATGGTTTGTGAGAGGCAATGGTATGTGCACTTTCTAGACCAAAGCATTTAAATGTCCTCGTAGGACCCTTCAATTCTCAACCCTTATCAAAGAGATCACGTGTTTCAGACACTGCAGCTACAAAAAGCAGAGTCTCCTTTAGCCTACGTTCCTTCATGACTGAGGAGCAAATCCATAAACACTCATATTAGATTAGTAACATAAGCAAGAAATAAATTTTGTGTGTTAGGCCACTAAGATTTTGAAAGTGTTTGTTACCAGAGCTCAGTCTCTCTTACCATGATCAATAAAAAGGGAAAATATGTATTTAACAATTTAATGATCCTGATGACAGATTGATTAGTAGTTGTTCTTAGCCTTACAAAACAATTATTTTCAAAATAACTTTAAAAAAAGAAATTGGTTTGAAGAGAAGATTGGGGACAGAATAAAATAGTAGGAAACAAAGAAACTAAAGCATTGAATACTATAAATGAAATAACAGCCATCAAATATAAAGTTAGACAAAAATTGAGATTTATGCTACTGGTTTGTAATGCACACAGAAAGAAAAGCAATAGTCTAGGTTTCATAACGCCAGAGAACAGACACCGTTGTTCAACATTAATGGATATTGCATGTTATTACACACTATTATTGCTTGTATTAGAATTCTAGACAGATGTTCACCAGCTGACAACACAACTCAGAATTTCAAATAGAGAGAGACCATCTGAGAAATTAGACTGTGAAAATAACACTCTACATCAGTGGTTCTCAAACTTTAATGTGAATAAGAATCACCTAGAGATTTGGTGTAAAATGCAGATTCCTGAGCCCTGCTTCCAGCTATTCTTATGTATTATGTCCACAGAAATTTCCCCAACTGACAATTTTGGCAAACATCCCATGTGACTCTGATGCAAGTGGTCCAGGTACCATACTTTTGGGAAAAGTGTCTTTTATCAGAAGCTAATTAGTAACTGGCTCCAACATAAACGTAAAACATTTGTCCCACATAAACTCTAATGTTTGCCTTGCCTTCAGATTTGTTTTATCTGAGTTAATTTTAATATTATATAGGAGCTTTTTTCTCCCTTTACATCTTATACACACACATATAGATATAAGTATAGATATAGATATAGATTAGATATAAGTATAGATAGATGTAGATATAGATATAGATACAGATATAGATATAGATGATATAGATAAAGATATAGATATAGATGATAGAGAGAGATAGAGATGTAGAGATAGAGATAGAGGTAGAGATGATAGAGATATATACACACATGTTTTCATATACTTATACTGGTATCTACATAATTTTTTCATCAGCTTGAATGTTTATTTGGTTGAAATAATCAAAAATATTTTTCTAACAATTATATATTTCTCTAGGATGTGTTATTTCATTTTTATTATTAATGATGTCACATTTTAAACAGTCTTATTACCTCTTCAATTAGAATAATCTACGATAATTGTTATAAGGATTAAATGAGATATCAGACATACTCAGAAGAATGTTTAGACTCTAGTAACCTTAATAGATATTACTGATTATTAGATATTATTATTCACTAGAACATATGCTTCATGAGAGCAGAGACTTCCTATGTTTTATTCATCACTACAACTTCTGTTCCAACACACGGAAGACAATTAATAAATATTTGTTGGATGGATGGATAAACAGAACTATGAAAATTGCTGTTATAATCCTCTACTCAGGTTTACACCATTCAAAAACTCAAGGGTTAAAACCTCACACTTGGTGATACTTTTAGATTGTTTCACCATCTGGCTTCCCTTCCTTGACTTCCTCACCCTCATCCTCACATCTTTATCATCCCTAGCCAAAATATATAGTCCTTCTAGTCCATAATTCTGAAAGGTTAGTGTTTCAGAGTTGTCTCCATCTAGAGCTCCTTGACATGGAAAGACTCGATAGCTCAAATCCAAGACATTGCTCAGCAGTACAGGATCTGCACACAGGAGGCTGAGAATACTGGGTCCAGTTCAGCAGCCTCAGGTTTGCAGAGGCATCCATGTCATCTGATCATTACACTTCAGCCACCATGTGAAATTTAACAGTGTCTAGTAGCAAATTCATATATAATTTGTGAACTTAGAGCTGGGAAACACACGAGATGCTCCTTAGGTAATAAGTGTACAGCAACCTGGCTGAGTGATAGGCTGCCACAACCAAACGTGACATCAGAATGTATCAAGTAATATCTCTGTGCTGATGAGAGAATAATAAAATTGTAAGAAAGAGGAAATCATTAGCTTAAATCTTTTCCAATCTCCTAAGGATGCCAGGTAGCTGGATTAAAAAAGATTTTTGTGAAAAAACTATAAAGCCTTCAAAAATCATATCAAATGTTACAACACATTGTTCTGACAAAGAAATTTTGACTTGCAACACAGGTTACAATACATCTGCTAGTAATTATTACGATGATTTTATTCCCTAATTTTGAATAATGGTTGTGTTCTTACCTTTAAAACCACACAGATATACATTGTACATGACATTAATGTAACATTTGTTTCTCATTATATGTGTTTCTCATTAACAACTAATTAGTCTTGATTTTCCCCCTTAAATTATGTAGTATTAAAAGAAACAGACCTTAAAAAATGTCAACAGCAGTCAGAGTTAAATCAACATTAAAGAAACAGTGTTGACCTATAGTTAACCTTGCAAGCAAGAGTAAAAATTGACCACTCAAATTGTATGTTTAAATTAACCAAAAAAGAGTGTGAAAAAAAATAAAAACATGTTTTACACTACATTTTCTTTAGTGGAGGAAAAAAACATTGTGTATGCTACATTTGGAATGAAACTGGATTATATCAGAATTGAACCACCAAAACCTTTTATCCCTCTTTCCTCATACAGATCTGGATAACGTATGTTTCTTGAACAAAAAAAAAAAAGAAAGAAAGAAAGAAAGAAAGAAAGAAAGAAAGAAAGAAAAGAAAAAAGTTTTCAACAAATTATAATACATTGAAAAAAATGTTTTAAATACTTAAAATGTTTTTTTTAAATCTAAAACATCAACTGCCAAAGTAAAACACCCTAACGAAGTTAGACAATTCAAAACAATATGCTAGTATGATAAAATTGGAGAAAAGTTTTTTCTTTGTCATAAATTCTAAAATTTAATGGGTCACCTGTTAAAAATAAAAGTTATAATATTCATCTCATCTTCATCCCCTATACCTGTCTATACTGAATTTAAAAATATCAGGGGTTCTCAACAATGCCATGTCTAGTTTACTAATAATTTTAAATGAGTTTTAAAATTGTCCTAATTATCTGGCTAGAAGCAGAATACTTCTCATTACTTACCCAGCCAGCAACACTGCATCATGGGAAGAGATGCCTATGGTTGTAGGGCTTTCTGCAGTGTGAGAAGGTAGAAGTTCAGCACGTCCCCAGATTTACCCCACCCATCAAGGGTTCCTAGTAAAATAGCCCTAATGTAGACATCTCAAAAACCCAACAGCTGAAACCATCTTAACAAGGTATTAACACTGCAACACGCTTCATAGCAGCTGGAATAGGGCGTGAGCAAGGTAAGGCATCAGGGAGAGAGACTGAAGAAAGAAGTCATTTTACAGTGAGGAGAGACAATAAAAAATCAAAGAATAATTGTTTTCCTTGGTGACAAAGTCTTAAACAGAACAAAGATCAAGTAATTTACTGCTATTCAAACCACTGAAGCTATTTCATTTTTTCTCTTTTAGTGAATCTCAATTTAGAGTGGGAAAAAGTTAAAGTAGTACTTTTTTTTCTCCTAAAAACAAAATCAAAACTTCTTTCTTTAACAATGTTCTCCCAAGTGTTTTATGAAAATGAAAAAGGGCAAGGAGAAAGGAGACTGTAGCACGCAAAACGAAACAGCTTAACTAAGATAAAGTGGTCTTAATGCTAACCATAACATAAATCAGTGATTCTCAAACTATAACGCACATGAAAATCACCTGGAGATCTTGCTAAACTGCAATTTGATTCACTATGTCTGAAATGAGGCCTGAGATTCAATATTTCTAAAAAATGTCTCCAATAATGCTGATTCTGCTGGTCCATGGACCACACTGTGAGTAGAAATGACCTAGAGTCCCCTGCAGACTGAGAGAAGCTCCTCCTAGATGTTTTCATTCAAACAAAAATTGTAATTGGTGTGTTTTGTTCAAGAGCTTAAAGTAAACTAAATACTTGGCTTAATTTTGTAACTTCTCAATTATTTCTCCTTTGCAATATTATTGGTCATATTCTTCATGTTCCTGGTTGGATTTCATGAGAACCATAGAAGATTTGATAATTGATATTTAATTATTGGTTCTCTTATGTCCTGTATATTGGTTATTTGATTATTGATGAAATGTTCAAAACCTATCTCCTCCTAATATAGGCAAGAAGAAGGCAGTTTCAAGCTGACCGAGCAGATCATCAGGTAGTAGGCCCTACTAGCAAGCCAGCACTGGCCACCCCTAAGAAAAGCTGGATGCAGAGCAAGATGGGGTCTCTAGGACTGAGAAAAACTAAAAGTGTGTCCTTATGTGCCAAAAAGGAAGTTTCTGGGTGCTGATTCTTGTGCCTCCCAGATATCCCTACAGTAAAATTACTGACAGCAGCTAAAGGCTAACAAGCATGTACTATGTCCTTAATAAAGAGAAGTTACATAAACCAATCATATGTCCCATCTCTATAGAGCTTCTGTATATAGACTATATAGAGAAAAGGTTTTTAATGATGCCTTCCTATACAAAGTAAAGTTTTAAAAAAGGAGGGAGTGGGGTCAATCTAGATCTCAGATATACTGGTCTCTTCTCATGTTTGCTTTCACGATAGGAAAAAACTAATAGTGGACATTTGACAAACATAACTTCAATGAGAAGCCCTGTTCTCATGCCTAGTGTAATGCCAAAGATTCAGAACTACAAGGAAGAAACTCCCCTAAAGGCAGTAAGTAGGAAATAGCTGGATGAAATAGGGGAGTAATAGTGAAAAACTGGGGAACTGTGGGAAATGGGATGAGACAAAAGCGAATTCCATATGAATCCACACATCCAGCCTTGTCCCTAGGAATAAACACCAATCCAAGTAAGTGTTTGGCTGGAAGTAGTAAAAACTAGCAACTGGTCACCGAAAATGGTATCTCAACCAGTTACTGCAGCGTCGTGAACTCACAAAATGGTAAGAAAGGTATATTGGGGGAAATAAATTATTTTAATCTTCTATACTGCTATCAAAGGTTAAAAAAACTAATAAAAGATGCTATGAAAGAAAGCTGGTAAGAAAAGGATGAACTACATAAGACACTGAATTTAGAAGAGCGAATAAAATAAGGAAAAAGAAGCTCTCACATTGGCGATCACGGTGACCATGAATACAGTAGAGGGGCCATTGAGATGGAATTGCTCTACCAGCAAGCCAGACAGTCCAAGAGCAAAGGGTTACAGGCAAAGGATGGAAGCAGAGAAGGAATTCATGTGTCAGAGCAGGGACAAAATATGATAAAACCACTAGAATGATGAAAACAATCATAAAACAGCACTAACATTATGAAATATTAAAAAGTGAAATCAGAAGTCCAAATTTATAAATAGTTCATCCTAAATAAAATTTTACACAGTAATGAAACCATAACAGAGAAAGAAAAAAAATTGAATTCTTATTTCTTTTGAAAAATCTTCATCACATCATTTAGGCAATAAAATTCTGTGAATTTTAACGAAGCAAGATATCTTTGAGTAAAATGGCATTCATAAAGGTAGCTGAGCTACCTTCTATTAAACTCACTGAGACCAAAGTATCAAAAGAACATCTCACCATATCACTCTGAAAAGATACTGTTTTCATAAATATGGATAACAGTAGTCACAGGACACTATCTCATTCCTGCTTTCTTTTTATTAAAATCACAATTTAAAATACCATCATAATGGACAATCCAAAATCTAAGTCTAAAGCTGTAACTGCTTTTGAGCAAATGAATACATTTTCAAACCATAACAAATTTAAAATATTAACTCTAAATAGATACTAATTGGGAGTTACTTTATTTTTCTGATAGTAATGTAATATTCTCCAAAAGGTAAAACAGAATGTAGGAAAAAAGATATACTTAGGATAATAGCATTCATTTTACCCTCTCCCCCTTAAAATGTATTCCTTCTTATGATTTCTTAATCCAATTTTTTCACTGGGGAAAAAAAAAAAAGGTAGGGAGGTGGGCAGAGAAGTGGAGTTAAAGAGTAATTTAACTTTAGTCTTATGGTGACATCTAGTGGTAATAAATGGAAACACGACCTAATCTATTCCAATTAAATATAAAAATAGAAATTGCTCTATTGAAAATGAGAGATTATTTCAGAGAGTGTCTCTCATTTCTGTGTAAATTCACATAGACCTTCCCTGACTGTTTCTACTACCCTGTGTGTTCTTTACGGGACTAAATCTGTGTTTAGCACCCCATTACCAGCTTGTCCCTCTTGCCTGCCTGAGATGAAAAACTAGAAGACTAAGCCTCGTTTTTGCTCTATTCAAGTTCTTTACCCATATCTTATGTTATGAATGTACAACATCAGTGATTAAAAACAAGTATTCAACATGTGAACAAATATTTTTAAAACACACACACAAACCCACAAAACCAGCCTAATAGCAATCTCATTTTGCTTTCTCCCTCCTCCTGAGCAACTGAGCAAACCTAAGGACAGGTTCCTTAGCCTATCTCTCCCCAGCCTTTCTATTTTCAGCTTCACCATATTTCAGAAGAGCATGAAAAATTGAAGTCAAAGAGACTTGAATTTGATTCCCATATCTTAAATATTATCTATGTAGCCAGGAAACATTGTTTAATCCCTTTACAGTTCAGCTTCTTCACTAAAGAAATGAGCAAGTCCCTACCACATAAGGTTTTGAGGGGGTTAAATTAAATAATGCATGAAAAGCACCAGCCTCATCCATAGAAAGTATTTAACATGTTTGGTAATTTGCTTTGGTAACTTTTTCCCACAAGATACACAACCAGTTAAATACCCTACCAGTTCCCAAATATTCCAAGCTGTGTAACTTTACTCACGCTGTTCCCTTTGCTTGGAATGCCTTTTCCTCAAGGCCTCGCTCAAGTACATTCTCTTTTATGAAGGCTTCCTTAATACTGCCTCTTCTCCCTCAATTTCTCCCTTCTCTGGCTCAGAGCAATTATTGGGTTCTCAACATGACTTGCCTTGTTTACTAGTGCCCCCTGCCCTAATGAATTTTATACTACGTTAGTCAGGACAAGCCAGGTAGTACATAACCAGAGTACAACAATGAACAATTTCATATAATGGGCACTCAGCAGTCACTAGCTATTTATAACCTTGACAATAGCCGAGAGGTGAAGTTCAGATGCATGGTGTTTCCTTAGGCAGGAGTTCACAAGCATATCACACTTTATCAGATTTTGCGGCGGGAGCGGGGGAGGGGTTTAACAGATTTTGCAGGGGGTTTTTGGGTTTTGTTTTGTTTTGTTTTTTGTTTTTTTACAGATCCTCTGGTAGCAGCCTTCGCCTCTTGCTCCATTTTCTTCCCATGAATTAGGACTGATTGACTTGGTTGGCAGGTATTAATTTTTAACATCTGTAAGGAAGAAAGATCAGGGATTTTCTTTCTTGCTGCCCTGAACCAATACAAACCAGGGGCCCAGGCAAATGGAACTCCTCTAAATACCAAACTTCTTTCCCTTCAGGTGTGCTATCTCAAGTGTTATATCCAGTGCGTGAGGCGGCAAGTATAGAGGAGTGTCAATGGATCATTACTAAACCACTTTCTCCAAAAACTCTAAAAAAAAAGATGTTTTTAAATCTCTTTCTAGCTAACCCGTGTTGATCTCTCAACTAAACTCAGGCAGAGGAAAAGAGTATCAGATAAGCCTTTTTAAACCCTAACAAGTTGCTTCAGTGACTCTTTCATCATATATTTTCTGCTTCCCCAAAAAACTTTTGAACAAAATATCACGATTTTAAATAAGGACAGGATCTGACTCTGCACTTACATGACCTTGCCTCACTCACCTCACCCTAATCTCAGTTCTGGTTCCAATAAAACTTTATGTACCAAAGAGGCAGTCAGTCCACAAAGCATAGTTTGATAATATGACTTTTTAAAATATTGCATTAGAACATTATCTTGATTTCTGAATGGTTAGATGTCCCCTTATATTTTGTATCTGAAGTGAATGCCTCATTCCCCTCACCCTAGTCCCAGCCCCTCTGAATATGACTTTCTAGCACTAGGTAAGTAAAAGGCCCAAGGAAATATGAGCCAGGACTATCAAATCACAGTGCCCCATCTCTCTGGCGAGAAAGAGTTTTTGTTTTGTTTTTGTTTTTCAAGTATTTGAGCACAGGACACAAGGAAAACCAGAATCCTTCCTTTGAACTGTACTACCAGAAAGGAGTTCTCCCTGTTCTGGGGTCGTTCAGTCTGGAAGGCAGAACTCTGTGGCCAACAGCAGGCATCTTCGCCATTGTTTGAAAAGTGCTTGTGTACAGAATAAAGCCAGTCAGAGGCCAGAGGGATAAAAGCTGGGAAGAAAGAAAGTCCAGAGATATTGAGACCCCTTCTAGGATCTGAAGTCTTGGCTCCTCTAACAATTCATTTAGGCATATGAGCTACACCAGCTATAAGAGCCATCATATTTCCTTTTTGCTCAAGGTCATTTGAATTGGACTTTTTCCACATGTGTCCAAAATAATCTTGAGCAATTTCAGGATCTCATTCTTAAAGGTCTTGGAAGTCTATCATTACTGCACCAAATTTTTTTTTCCTTAATTCTTTTGGCTTGTCTAACCCTTAGGATGTTCAGTTCCAGGATGGCAAATATTCCTACATAGAGAGCTAAGTACTATCCCATGACAAATGAAAGGATGTTTAATAGCATTAACACATTTCCTGTGATCCAAGACACCCAAGGAACTAATATAAACCATCACAACTTTCCAATTAAAAGCAGCACCAAGAAAAGGTAGGAACTGAATACAATTTGTCATTAGTGTCCTAAAATTTCTTTCCAAATTCCTTTGTGTTCTTTAAACACTCTGTCATAAACACTGTGCCTCCAACTATTCCTTATTATGTCTGGGTATAGGAGAGGTCATGGAATAAGTAAATGACTATAAGGAGAAGGCATATAGAATTCTTCCCCAAAATGTCCAGCAAGCTTAATAAAGCTAATAGCAGAAAAATCCTACTTCTAGTGAACCCTATCAAGAAATTTTGATTTCATCAAATGTCAGATACCTTACCCTACTTTCTCCAGGAAAACTGGGACTCGGAGTTAATGGAATTAAGGAGAAACTCTCCTCCTAGGGTTCCTGGTTCTGTCTGGATTTTCTGAGTAGCTGATTCCTTAGGCCTCCACAGATGACAGAGCACTCAGCCTTGATTCATCACAGAAGATGAAGCCTGATTTTTTTTTTTTCACTTACCATAAAATAAGATTGCTTGTAATGACTCTAAATCATCTTAAGTAGCTGGGAATCTGTAAACTTTCATTCAAAAATGCTTAAATTTTGTTTAAAGAGAGAGTGTGGTTTTGTATTGCCATCCACAGATCCTAAGAGAACAAGGTCCAAAGGGCTTACTCTGTGTGTAGCACTAGGCTAAGTCCTGGGGAGGAGGGGCACAGGGGGGTGGGTGGGACACATGTGACCCTTTGGTGGCTCAGGGTATAGAGCAGATAAGAGTTTAAGACACAGGCTGGAATCAAGGGACTTGGTCTATAGAAATTGTAAGTGAGGCAGGAGGGCTGCTGTGCA
Organism: Pteropus medius; assembly: GCF_902729225.1. NCBI lineage: Eukaryota > Metazoa > Chordata > Mammalia > Chiroptera > Pteropodidae > Pteropus > Pteropus medius. The sequence continues at coordinate 10,410,088 of NW_024346062.1, read as the reverse complement.
CAGGTTGTACCCTGGTGAGGTGGTGCTAAAATCTGTCCTTTCATTTCTAACCAATCTGTGTGTCCTATCACCATTACTAATTGTTCCACCCATCTGGGGCTCTTTTGCAATTTGTCCAGAAAGAAACAGGATATACTAGAGGAGACCCTAGAGATGACAGGCCCAGGATTTCAGGTTCCTATTCTCAAAAGAACAACAAAAGCAAGGTGAATAGAATCGAGATTTATGTACAAGTGAGAACACTCTGGATTCCAGTTTTGAATGATAGCAAAGAGCAGCAAATAACTTTGATCTCATAATGAATTAATTTCTGATAATCAAATGAAACTTCGAAATCAATCAATGTAGTAGGCAGAATACGCTCCCACACACATCCTAATTCCCAGAACCTGAGAATATGTTAAATGCCATGGCAAAGGACATTTAAGTTGCAGATGGAAGTAAGTTTGCTAATCAGCCAACCTTAAAATAAGGAAAGTCTCCTGGCTTATACAGGTGAGTCCACTGTTAATCACAAGGATCCTTAGAACAGCCCTAGTAAAAAGAATCCTTCAGTGATGAATCCAAAGAGAAAAAAGGAAAATAACTTAGGCAAGCATAGATATGGTTGTTAAAAATATACATCTCAAAAATCCCAACTATCATATTTCTTTATTAAAATAAATTAGAAAACCATATATATTTTCTAATATACGAAAACTTCATAGGCATGCAACAATTTTAGAAAAGCTATTTTCACTGTGTAAAATATATATATTTAATATAAATATATTAAATTTATATATAATATAACATATATTTTATTTATATATATAATATATATATAGATAGATATATATAGATATATATATATAAAAGATTTGCCATGACAAAAATCTTGCCATATATTACCCAATTCCTATGGTTAAGAAAAATTGACAAGTTTATAAATCAGGGTTTTGTTTATACTGCTTGTAAAGAAAGATAAGCATGTATTTGATGAAGTACAAAATATCTGCTGAAACTGAGTAGTAGAAATCCAAGATATATGAACTTAACAACTTACAGAAGTATATGCATATTTTTCTACACTTATAGCCACTAATGTCTCCAGTTGGGCTTATAGGTTTAGCAAAAACACAGACATCATTATGCTACATTTTATTTAGCCTCTTGTAACACATTTTGAATAGGGTAGAGCTTATTCTGTCGACTGTGTCACAATGGTATAATATGGTCGTAGGCACCAAGGGCTCTGAATTAAGTCAGAACAGTTGCTTCCTTCTCCTAACCCCAGCCTAGACCAGGCTTGTTATGTTTTGATAAAAACAATATTCCTGTACTTACCTCAAAATCTTACTTCAGAGAAGTACAACGTGGCCTAGGTGAATTTAAAAAATTAAAATCATTATAGATGGAAGTATACTATGATACAAACTTAGAAAAATACAAAACTAAATATGCACCTATGCTATGACCAGCAATTCTATTCTAAAATATGTACCCTAGAGAAATGAAAACATGGCCACACAAAAACTTGCAGTGACTTCACTCATAATAGTCAAAAAACTGAACAGAGGTGAACAGATAAATTGTAGTCATTGCATTTGAAGCAATAAAAAGAAATGAACTACTGATACTCGTAATGATATGGATGGATCTCAAATCCATGCTCAGTGAAAATTTTACAGAAAGTGTAGATATGAATGATTCCATTTATATAAAATTCTAGAACAGCAAAACTAATCTGTTCTAAAAAAAAAAAAAACCATCAAAAGAGTGGTGTTGGGAGCAGAGATTGACTTGCAAAGGCACACAAGGGAACTTTCTGGGTGATGGGAAGTGGTTTGGGTTACACAGGGCATACATTTACCAAGATCATCAAATTGCAGACTTAAGACTCAAGAATTTAACTGTATATAAATTTTACCTCAAAAACTCAAACAGCTAAATTTGAGTGTTTATTATATTGAAGTGCTTAGGGGGTCAAGAGTACTGATTATTGTCTGTAATTTATTTTGAAATGCATCAAAAAATGGATAGATAAATAGAAAGAATAGACATGTGATAACAAATATAAAATTTGGACGTGGTTCCATAGTGTAGCAATTAGCACACCTGCTTTACACACAGAATGTCCTGGGTTCGTGCCCCCGTGAAGCCACGGTCCATGGTCTACGGCCATGCCACCCTAAACAAGCCTGATGTCTGATCTCGGAAGCTAAGCAGGGTCAAGCCTGGTTAGTATTTGGATGGGAGACCACCTAGGAAGACCAGGTGCTGTAGGCATAAATAATAATAAATAATAAAAATAAAGTTTGAAAAGAACGTCAATTTTAAAAAGTAATAATTAATAGATACAAGCATCCACAATTGAGTAGCCAATCAAAGGACCACTTCATAGTTAGAATTTCAATATTCACCAATCCTATTTGCCCTCGTACTGCTGCCTGATGGACCTGTAGCAAGTCTATAATCATAGTCCACACCTTTGTGTGAATACTAACTCTCACTCAAAGAGATTTACATGGCATTTCATTGCTCTAAACATTTCATTATAAGTCAGTCTCTCAAGGATCAAGAACAACCCTAGATCAAGGAAGGTGAAAATTTACTTTGCTAATGCAGAATGAGAATTTACTGCATACGAAAGAACCATTCAAATTCTAAACTTCTATGAAGTTAGGATAGCCAAAGTCCTCTGGGTCCTTTAGAACTAATTCCTAAAACAAAGGTCTGGCTCATAAAGAATTATGAGGATATTAAGATGATCTTATTTATCTCCTTGGGAGAGCTTAGGACTTCCCTTACAATGGTTAGCAATTCTGCGCCACTGGGAAGACAATTTTAAGGTCTCCTTCAGCAAATATATCTCAATATCTGAAATGGTTTTTTGTACTCAGAACATGATACAAAATTCACTTATTTATAGGATTTTCATCAAACCTTTATTTTTCTTTCTTTCATTTCATACAAATAAAGACACCAAACTTTTCTTGACTTTTCCTTCTTTGGATTTATTTTGTTTGAAAATTAAGAGAAAGACTGCTCTGTCAGAATCCAAACAACTCCATCTAGCACTGTGAGTAAAGTTATTTTGTGAATGGTCAGAATTTGCCCTTGCATGTGCCCTTGACCTAAAATACTTCCATTCCTCCAAGGTAGAGCAATATAGAAATTGTTGGGTTTCTCTCTTTGCTAAGCTCAGTCTCTTAATAATGTCTCATAAATTATCACAATTCTTAGAAGTCTTTTGGTAGGAAATCTAGATGAGGAAACTTTCTTAGCAAAAGGAACCCAACCCTCCGATACAGACTACAATTCAGAATTAGTACAAAATTAAGGATGTGTTTTTTTTAACTCTTAAGATAAAATCAGATGAAGATTAGAAATAGCATTCTTTCTTTGATATATCTTATTTTAGAAAATTATTTATTCTGGTTTTGAAAAATATATATACCAAGGGAAAATAAAATTGAAAATTAAGATAATATTGAGTGGCCAATGTAACTTTGACAGCTCTTACTGTTGTTCTTTCACAGACACGGCTAAAATTGAAGAAATGTCCCTAAATTCAACTAATTGTTCTCCTTCTTTGAAACAGTCTGCTCAACAGACATGTAATATTTCCCAGAGACTTCTTTTAAGGTTTGATTTATTCAAAATAAGCTTCAGCCTTTGACCTTCAAGAAAATGACAATGAAAGTTCCATGTAAATTATTACAGGGTCAAAGAATTTAGCTTCATACTAACCTTTCTTATCCTTGAATCAGAAAATATTCCAAACATTAACACCTTTTTCATTTTTAATCCATTAATCTAAGCAATTATGGAGAGCTAACTGTAAATTGGTTGGATGCTGTCAGTGCCCCATTGCCCATGCAATTTTGAACCCGAAATGCTGGCCTTTTGTTAGATATAATACCTCCTTCATCAGTTTACAAGACTAGTAACTCCTTTATTTGAGTGTGTGTATAAATGTGTGCATGTGTGGCATGCAGAAGAGAAAGCACTAACAAAATAGGTTGGGGAGCATTGGATAAGAGTCTTTTCCTTTTTTTTTTTTTCCACATTCCTTGTTTTAACTGTTTAGAATTAACCAGTTCTGCAAGCAAATCTAATCTATCAAGTGCCACAAGATTTTGCTATAATTCACTATTCAAAAAGCATTTATTGAGCTCCTACTTTGTACCACAGCCAGAAGATATGTTTGTCACCTTGAGAAGCTTATGTTACAGAATATGATCAGGTGGTAAAGTAAAACAAGAGGATTTGCTGTTTATCTGATTTGGCACTGAAATTCTCCGTAATAAAAATAAACAGAAAAACACTTTGACAAGATGCCTCTAAGTTCTCTTGTAGAACTGAAACTCTATGAATTCATTATACATTAGACATTTTGAACTTGGAGGAAGAGTGAGAAGCCCAATTTAGTATAGTTAAAGTTAGTCTGCTATACAGATATCCAGGGAATTGAATAACAAAAAATCATCTCAACACCTTCATTCTAGCAACCTAGTCCACACTTATTCCTCCTTAATGTCAAGTCTCAACTACCTGATGGTTCCACTACTTCCTACTTCAGCTTCTATAATTTCTACTTCTCTTGCTACTACTCAGTGCCTCTGTTCCTCTTCCCTCAGCCTTTGGCTTTTGCATGTGATGTCACTGGCAACCTTATGGAGACAACTAAGAAATTTCTTTTTGTGAGTCTCTGTGCTTCTGAGTTGCTTTATCATTTGCGTGTCTCACATCTGAATGCCTTAAGAAGATCTAACCAGGTCCAGTCTGCTACCTCCTGTATGGAGCATCCTGTTTCCCAGGCCTCTCATGCCTTGACAGGCCACCCCACAGATCACTGGCCAGTATAGTGCTGCCTTCAACTCAAGTGCTGCCTTGGTTCAATCAGCTGTGCACCCAAGCAAGAACTCCCCTGTGCCCAGGGTAAGGAACCACCTATGCCTGTGTCATTCAAAAACAGGATACAAAGATAGGCATTAAAACAATCACCTAAAATAATTAGGACACCATACATTTCCTCAGACTGTACCTAGACCATCACTAACTTAAATTTCATCTGGTATATACATAAGGATGAAATTCAGAAATTTTGGCTGGGTCACCTTTATAGCAATGGCAAAATAAGGAAGACCTAATTTCTATGCTAAGAATACTACTTTAAAAATTTCACCCTTAAAAGCAGAAGTTTAAAGAAATAAAATAACTCACATATTGCCTTTTCAAATTATGAGCTTGGTTATTAACATAGCAAAAATATAGACCTAGTTTCTGATGAAAAATCTAAATCTTAAAAAAAAAAAAAAAAATCTAGCCACAAAGATCAGAAACATTTATCAAAGGGGCTTATGTTTCTGATAAATATTTAAGTGTGTAAGGCAGAACCACTGAGAACAATAAATACTTTATAGCTGGTACTTTGTCAAACCTATAAGTGGCTCTGCCTTAGAATTTTACATCATCACTGAATTTACAGTCATTTGATAAGTGGAACAGGGCAAGAATTATTTCTTTCTAAATCTAAACCAGGTAATAAATCTACCATCAGGATTCTTCTTATTGTCTGTTATCATCTGATGACAATGCCTTTTCCCTTCATTGTCTTGGCAGAAATATGCTATGTAAAATTATAATGTCATATCACTCACTGTGATTTAACACTATCCAGCCCATACCATTTTAATCAATCAAAATTGTCGCTTTTTAGTGTAATGATTTTGTGGTGAATTCCCTGTGTTTAATATGATATATGGTCCTACCTACCCGTTGATTTACTATTCTCTTCCAAAGTCTAACAGCTCAGGAGGCTGTTCTTGCTTTTGGACATCTTTGGAATTAGCAAACAAGAATAATTTGTGGTAATAAAATGTTCATTTCCATGGCACAATGAAGGTTGAAAAGGTATTATAAGTGATAGTAGCTGCAGCTACTTTTAAGTGGAAATAAAAGATGGTTTTTGTGAATTAAAACCACAAAAGACCTAGAGCTCTTCCCTCTACATTCACAAATGATTAAGACATCTGTAATACTATAACCAGGAACTTTGTACATAATTTTTCCTTCAATACTGTCAAGAAAAATCAGAAACACACCAAGTATTCCCCTTTACCAAATTTGGACATACAATGTACAAATTTCTTTGTTTTTTTTTTTAATTGCAAGATAAGCTAAAGTGATTCCTTAAATATTAATAAATGTTTTCTACTAGAGATAAGCTAATAAAAATCAAGCCCAGTTCCCATTTGTCAGTGATATTATGCATTTAAGATTGGCTACAGTGCAGTAAAAACCAACCACAAAATCTCACTGGCCAAACACTATAACTTTTTGTTCATGCTGCATACTCAAATAGGTCCACAGACAGTCATTTAGGGACTCAGTGGCTCAGGGACTCACACTACATACTCCACATAAGTCATAAGACAGTCACTGAGGGAGCCCGGTTTATAGAGGCTCCATCTGGAATATGCAGCCTCCTGAGACACCATGGAAGGCAAAGAGAATTGCAGGTCCCCAGTCAGCGATTACATAACTAAATTGCATGTCTCTTGTGCTCATAGCCCATTGGCCAGAACTAGTTACATGGCTCTTCCCAACTGCAAGGTTAGGAGAAAATATTATCCTCCTGTGTTCCCAGAAAGAGAAAATAAAATATGGGTGAGTTCAAGAAGTCTCAACCTATATGTTCCTTAAAAATAAAATTTTCCAAATTTATTACAGGCAACTCCCCATGTAGAATCTTGAAAATCATGTATTTGCTCTGGAATCTATAATCTTAAACAACTAAAAAGAATATTACTTATATGTCACCGAATAAATTAACAATTGATTCCATTGTTTAAGCTGCCACATATATTTAAATAAGAGGAAAGCAAATAGCCTGCCTATAATTTAAGCTAATAAAAGCATTTTTAAAATTTTAAAACTTGTTCCAACTGGCAAAGTACTAAAAATAATTAAAAATAAAAATTCTCATTTTGACATCCAGTTATCCCAATTCTGGCTTACAGAAACATAAACAGTTTTAACACAAAATACTAATAAGAAATCTAAGATTTCAATATTTTAATTTAACCTCAGAATAATGAGTTGAGCTTCTTCCAAACTTATTAAAGTTGATCCTTCCTCATGTTATTGCTCCCACTGACTAGGTCAGATGCTGTCACTGCAGTTCCCAATGGGCAGAATCAAGAGCTCCTGGTTGAGCTGGTTCCCCAAGGCCTACCCTATGCTTACAGGTAAAGGAATATAAGAATTTATTCATTCATTCAACAAATATTTTTTGAGTACCTAATATGCACCAGGCCATCTGCCATACTCTGAAGGAAAAAACTGAAATAAACGACCCCTCTCCCCAAAAACTAGAATTCTTCCCTCTTAGACCTCACACACTAGTAAAAAAAGAGAACAAACAAGACTAAGGGGAGCACAGAATAAACAAACAAGTAAGGAGGATAATTCCATGTAGTGATGAAGGCTATGAAGAAAATAAAGTCAAGCAAAAGGACAGAGACAGGAGTGGAGTTCAGAGCTACTTTGGAGTAGATGGCCCGAAAAAATTTCTGAGGATGCGTCATTTAAGCTGAGAGCAGAAAGATACAAAGGAGCCATGGCAGAGAACTTTGGGTTGAAGGAATGCCAAAGACTTAAGACAGGAAAAAGCTTGACATAAGAAAGGGAAAACTCCAGGACCATGGGAATAGAGAATGAGGAAAACTAGTATATAGGCCAAGTCAAGACGGGATTAGGCAGGGAAAGGAAAATGGGTTAATGACAACTCAAGATAACTAAGTCCCTGGATTTCAAACCATTAATGTAGTATAAAACAGAAAATTTCAGGTGGTGATTAATAGTTGATACTAAGCTAGGACTGATTGTGTAAAAAATCATCCCCTATTCTAAAAGGCATTTTAGAAAATATTTAGATAGTTAAAATTATTGAGTAATCAATATAAACTTGAGGACTGTGAAGGTTGTTGGGGTGAGGGGAGAAATAAGAGATTGAGTCTTGCTTGAGAAATCTACAACTGAACAGAAAATGCAGAGGATATACCACTGAAGAGTGTATTAAGGACCTTTGAAAACAAAATGTAACTAAGTACAAGTTAACATGAAACAAATTATATCAAGTGCAGATGAGAGAGTCAGAAACAAATTAATTACTCAAGAACAGAGTGGGTGAATTTTATTTAGAATTTTGCAGTGGAGACTAGATGAAAGATTTGCTTGTGTAATGCTAGAAAAAGTCAAAGTAAGTTACACCATGTGAAGCTAAAAGAAGTGTGCCAGTGTGAATGAAAAAAAAAATGGTTATTGTTTTTGGTAATCTATTTGCTGTGCAACAAATCATCATAGAATCTAATGGCTTAAGGCAATTTATTAGATGTTCTGTGGATTGACTGAGCTCTGCTGGGTGACACTTACTGGGTTCTTTCATACAAGGGAGTAAGAAAATGGCTAAGGCTCGATTAGGCTGCTCATCCAAGATAGCAAGTATGCTGGCTCTGAGAGGGAGCTCAGAGATTCAATTGCAGTGCCTACAAGTGGCCTGTGTTGCTTGGGGTTCTAACAGCAGCAGCCTCTAATTTCTAACGGGGAATGTCTCATAGGTAAGCATTTCAACAGAACAAGGCAGAAGTTAAGCTTTTTATTACCCAGCCTCAGAAGTCCCATAAGATCACTTTCACCACATTCTATTAGTCAAGCAAGTCACTAAGGTCAACCAATATTCAAGGGGAAAGAAATTAAACTCCACCCCTTAACACAAGTAGAACCATGTGTAAAGACCAGAATTCATAAAAGCAATCTTTTACTATCTACCACAGCCTACCCTTTAGCCACCAAAATTCATTCCCATCCCATTCATTCTCCCAAGACTCCCAACATCCTCAAACCACTATGTCATCAGGCTCAAGCTTGATCATATCATATCACTTAATTAAGTCCAGGTGCAGATATGCTCTTTTTTTTTTTTTTTTTGAGTTCAAGCTTTTTATTTTCCAATTACAGTTGGTATTCAATATAACTGTATATTAGTTTTAGGTATACAGTATAGTGGTTAGGCATTTATATAATTAATTTATAAAGTGATTCCCCAGATAAGTATAGTACCCAGCTGGCACCATATAGTTACTACATTATTGACTATATTCCCTAATCTGTACTTTATACACCTGTGACTATTCTGTAACTACTACTTTGTACTTCTTAATCCCTTCACCTTTTTACCCAGCCCCCCAACTTCCCTCCCATCTGGCAACAGTTTCTTCTCTGTATCTATAAGTCTGTTTCTGTTTTGTTTGTCCCTTTATTTTCTTCTTTATACCACATTTAAGTGACATCATGTGGTATTTGTCTTTCTCCGTCTGACTTATTTTATTTAGCATAATACTCTCTAAGTCTATCCACATTGTCACAAATAGTGAGATTTCATTATTTTTTATAGCTGAGTAATATTACATTGTATATATGTACTACTTTTTTATCCAATCATTTCTTGATGGGCAATTAGGCTGCTTCCATTTCCTGGCTATTGTAAATAATGCTGCAATGAACATAGGGGTGCTGTGCATATGTCTTTTCAAATTAGTGTTTTGGATTTCTTAAGATAAATACTCAGAAGTAGAATTGCTGGGTCATAAGGCAGTTCTATTTTTAATTTTTTGAAGAACTTCCATACTGTTTTCAATAGTGGCTGTATCAATTTCCAATCCCACCAACAGTACACAAGGGTTCCCTTTTCTCCACATCCTCACCAACACCTGTCGTTTGTTGATTTTTTTGTTAGTCATTCTGACAGGTGTGAAGTGATGCCTCATTGTGGTTTTAATTTGCATTCCTCTGATGGTTAATGACATTAAGCATCTGCATCTTTTCATATGTCTATTGGCCATCCATATGTCCTCTTTGGAGAAACATCTATTCAAGTCCTCTGCCCATTTTTAATTGGATTTTTTTTTTATTTTTGGTGTTAAGTTGTATGAGTTCTTTATCAATTTTGGATAATTAACCCCTTATGGGACGTATGATTGGGAATTACCTTCTCCCATTGTCTTTTAATTTTGTTATGGTTTCCTTTGATGTGCAAAAACTTTTTACTTTGATGTAGTCCCATTTGTTTATTTTTCTTTTATTTCTCTTGCCTGAGGAGATATATCAGAAAAAAAATATTATTAAGATCAATGGTAGAGAGCTTACCCAAATGTTTTCTTATAAGAGTTCTATGGTTTCAGGTCTTACATTTAAGTCTTTAATCCATTTTGAGTTTATTCTTGTATATGGTATAAGGAGGTGGTCTAGTTTCATTTTTTTTCATGTACCTGTCCACTTTTCCCAACACCATTTATAGAGACACTGTCTTTACCCCATTGTACATTCTTGCTTCCTTTGTCATAGATTGACTGTTTAGGTGTGGATATATGTCTGGGCTCTCTTTTCTGTTCCTTTGATCTATGTGTCTCTTTTTATGCTAGTACCAAAGCCTTGTAGTATAGGTTTGATATCAGGTAACATGATAACTCCAACATTGTTCTTCTTTCTCAAGAATGCAGTGGCTATTCATGGACTTTTGTGGATCCATATTAATTTTAGAATTATTTGCTCTAATTCTGTAAAAAAAAAAAAATGTCATTGGTCTCTTAATAGGGATTACACTGAATCTACAGATTGCTTTAAGTAGTATGGACATTTTAATGATGTCAGTTCTACCTATCCATGAGCATATTTCCTTCCATTTATTTGTATCTTCTTCAATTTCTTTCTTCAATGTTTCATAACTTTCTGAGTACAGGTCTGTTACCTCCTTGGTTAAATTTATTCCTAGGTATTTTATTGTTTTTGATGAAATTCTAAATAGGATTGTTTTCATAATTTCTCTTTCCGATGGTTCATTATTGGTGAATAAAAATCAAACTGATTTCTGAATATTAATTTTGTATCCTGCTACTTTACTAAATTCATTAACAGTTCTATCAGTTTTTTGGTGGACTCTTTAGTGTTCTCTATATATAGTAGCATCTCATCTGCAAATAATGACAGCTTTATTTCTTCCTTTCAAATTTGGATGCCTTTTATCTCTTTTTCTTGTCTGACTGCCATACACCTAGGAGTTGTAATACTATGTTGAATAAAAGTGATGAATGAACATCCTTCTCTTGTTCCTGATCTTAAGGAAAACACTTTTATATTTTCCCTATTAAGTGTGATGTTGGATGTGGATTAGTCAAAGATGGTCTTTTTGATGTCGAGGTATTCTCCCTCTATTCTCACTTTGCTGAGAGTTTTTATCATAAATGAATGCCGAATTTTGTCAAATGGTTTTTTTCTGCATCTAGTGATATGACCACATAATTTTTATACTACATTCTGTTTATATGGTGTATCACCTTAATTAATTTGTAGATATTGAACCAAACCTCCATCCCTGGAATAAATCCCAGTTGGTCATGCTGTATGATCTTTTCAATGTATTACTGAATTCAGTTCGCTAACATTTTTTTTGGAGAATTTTTGGATCTATGTTCATCAGGGATATCAGCCTATAATTTTCTCTTTTTGGTAATGTCTATGTCTGGTTTTAGAATCAGAGTAATGATGGCCTCATAAAATGAGGCTGGGAGCCTCCCATCCTCTTGAATTTCTTGGAATAGTTTGAGAAGAACAGGTATTTATTCTTCTTTGAATATTTGATAAAATTCACCTGAGAATCCATTGAGTCTAAGACTTAGTTTGTCGGCAGTTTTTTTTTTTTTATTTCTGCTTCAATTTCATTAGTAGTAATTGATCTGTTCAGATTTTCTGTTTCTTCTTGATTCATTCTTAAAAGAGTACATGTTTCTGGGAATTTACCCATTTCTTCCAGATTGATCAATTTGTTGACATCTAATTGTTCATAGTATTTTCTTATAATCCTTTGTATTTCTGGGGTGTCAGTTGTCATCATCTTTTATTTCTGATTTTATTTAATTGGGTCCACTCCCTTCTTGATAAGTGTAGTTAAAGGTTTATCAATTTTATCTTTCCAAGGATAACCTCTTGGTCATTGATATTTTGTTTTGGGCTTTTTTTTCAGACTCATTTATTTCTGCTCTGATTTTTATTATTCCCTTCCTCTACTCACTTTGGGCTTTGTTTGTTGTTCTCTTTTCAGTTGAATGGCTTATTTGAGATTTTTCTTCTTTCTTAACATAGGCCTATACTGCTAAAAATTTCCCTCTTAGTACTCCTTTTGCTGTATCCCATAGATTTTGGGTCTTTGTGTTTCATATTTATTTGTCTCAAGGTCATTTTTTATTTCTTCCCTGATCTCGTTGTTAACCCATTTGTTGTTTAGTAGCATGTTATTTAGCCATGTGTTTGTGTGTTTTTCAGTTCCTTGCTTGCAATTGATTTTTTGTTTCATACCACTGTGATCAAAGAAGATGCTTGATATAATTTCAATCTTCTTAAATTTACTAAGACTTGTTTTGTCACTAACATGTGGTCTACCTTGGAAATTGTTCCATTTGCACTTGAGATACATATTTTTTTTCCTTCTTTGGGGTGAAATGCTCTAAAAATATGAAACAAATCTGTTTGTTCTAATGTGTTATTTAAAACTACTGTTTGTTGATTTTCTGTCTGGAAGATCTGTCCAGTAGGGTGTAAAGTCCCCTACTATGACTATATTACTGTCAATCTCTCTCGTTATGTCAGTCAACATTTTCTTTATATATTTAGGTGCTATATTGGTTGCATAAATGTTTACTAGGGTTATGTCATCTTGTTAGATTGATCCCTTTATCATTATATAATGTCCTTCTTTGCCTCTTATTATAGCCTTTGTTTTAAAGTCTATTTTGTCTGATAAGTATTGCTACCCTAGCTTCTTTATCATTTCTATTTGCATAAAATACCTTTTTCCATCCCTTTACTTTCAGTCTGTGTGTGTTTCTGTGTTTCTCGATCTGAAGTGGGTCTCTTGTAGACAGCATATGTATGGGTCTTGTTTTTTTATCTATTTGGCTATCATATATATTTTGATTAGCGCATTTAATTCATTTACATTTAAAGTGATATTGATAGGTACATAGTTAATGCCATTTTATTGTTCATATTTATTATCTCCTACCTTTCTTCTTCTTAAAGAAGTCCATTTAACATTTCTTGCAATACCAGTTTGGTGATGATGAATCCTTTAGCTTTTAGCTTTTTCTTATCTCACCTTCAATTTAATTGATAGCCTTGATGGGTTGAATAGTCTTGGTTGTAGGTCCTTTTTTTTCATCACTTTGAATATTTTGTACCAATCCCTTCTGGCCTGCAAAATTTCTGTTAAGAAATCAGTTGACAGTCTTATGAGAGCTCCCTTGTAGATAACCAGCTGTCTTTCTCTTGCTGCTTTTAAGATTCTCTTTTTCTTTAACCTTCGTTATATTAATTATTATGTGTCTTAGTGTGGGCCTGTTTGGGTTTATCTTGTTTGGGACTCTGCATTTCCTAGACTTGTATGTCTACTTTCTTGATCAGGTTCAGAAAGTTTTCCATCATTAGTTCTTCAAATAGTTTCTCAATCTTATGCTTTCTCTCTTTTCCTTCTGGTGCCTCTACAATGCAAATGTTGTTACACTTGACGTTGTCCCCTAAGTTCCTTAAACTTTTGTAATTTTTTTATTTTTTTCTTTTCGCTGTTTCTGTGGGTGTTTTTTCTGCCACCTTATAATCAGAGTTGCTGATTTGATTCTCTGCTTCATCTAATCTGCTATTGATTCCGTCTAATGTATTTATTTCGGTTATTGTATTCTTTATTTCTTTTTTTATGGTTTTTATGTCTTTTATTATGCTTACTATCTCTGCTGAAGTTTTCACTAAGATCTCTGAACATCTTTATAACTAGTGTTTTGAACTCTGAAGCTGGTAGATTGCTTGCCTCTGTTTCATTTAGTTATTTCTTTGGAGTTTTCTCCTGTCATGTCCTGTTTTCTCCTGTTTATTTAGCTAGCCAAGGAATGTGAGTTTATTTGGGACATGTTTCTTTTCTCTTCATTTTGGCTGCCTCTCTGTGCTTGTTTCTATGTATTAGGTAGATCCTCTATGTCTCTCAGTCTCATCAGATAGTTTTATGGAATAGGTATCCTGTGGGGCACAGTCTCCCTCATCACCTGAGCCAGATGTTCCAAGTGTGTCCCTTATGTGGGTTTTGTGTCCTCTTGTTGTAGTTGAGCTTTGATTGCTGTTGGCATGTCAGTGGGTGGGACTGACCCTCAGGCTGACTAGCTGTGAGGGTCAGCAATGACTATAACATATAAGTTACTGTGTGGGGCTGACCCCACAGAGCAGGATTCATCCCAGCAGGCTCTGGTGCTTGCCAAAACCACCTTCTGGGTGTGCCACTTGTGTGGCTATAAGCTGGGGCTCTGATGTGGTCTGAAGCCAGCTACTGGCTGTGTTGATTCTGGGGCCTCTTGGGAGGGGCTCTAGTACAGGCCAAGGTCAACTGCTACCTGTGACTGGCCTGGGACTACCTGGTAGGAGTTACTAAGTGATCTGCAGTTGGTAACTGCCTGTGCTGGATCTGGAGGCATGTGGGCTAGGCCTCGCTGAACCAAAGCCAACTGCCACCAGCAGCTGGGCAGCTCAGCAATTGATACAGGGCACCCCAAGGCCTGCCACCTCTTGCCAGCTGCCTGTAAAACTCAGCTGCTGAAAGAGCCTTGGACAGTATTTGAGCTGAGTGATGCAGTGTCTCCAGGAGTCACCAGGGTGGGATGAGTGGTGTTCACCAGGTTAATGCAGATTCAAATTTGGCACAAGTACTGAGCCTGGATTTGACCCACGGGCTGAAGCTTGATATATAAATTGTTGGTTGGCTAACTGGACCCATACAGGAGGGCAAGGAGAGCTGGGAGAGGCAGGCCACTGGACTGGTGGATGGATATTTAATAAGCTCAGGTTTAGTTCTTCAAGTATAGTTCCTATTAACTGAAGAGACAAATTATCTGTCACATCCACATCACACAATGGTGAGAAGGCATAAGATAACTGAAAGAGATATTCCTCTTCACAGAGACAAAATAAAAGCACACAGCAGGTCCACAACAGTTCTGAAATCCATTCAAACATATGTCACCAATTATTTGTTATGGCACAGTCCTGTTTCCTAAGAATGATTCATTGGCGCTTTGGGCTGCTACCTCTGAGATCTTAGTTCTGCTCTCTGAGTCAACCCTCTTTCCCCATTAGACAAGTCATCCTTGTAATTAGTTTTTTTCAGCTTGCTTTCTGCAGGTTAGGGAAACAAAAACTTCTTATCATTTTGTACTATAGTATTCCTTTCATTCCAAGTTTCTATAATTCCTTTTAAAACTTGTGGGCTTCCTGTGTGTCTAATTGTAATCCATTCCATTCAACAAAAGTCACATCCCAATTTCTTCCAAAAAAAAAAAAAATACTTGGCCTAAGCATTAATGTCCTGTGGGACAATGCCCTTAAGATACTTGGAAGTTTTGTTTTGTCTAGTCAAGAGTCTTCAGGGGCTCTATTTTTAGCAGAAAGGGCATACCCAAATATTCTTAGAAGTCCTGTTAAGCATACTTTTACATTTTTTCAGGTTACAACAAAAGGTCTTACAGGCAGACTCTTGAGATCTTTACCATACTGAATTTGATCTTTACTCTGATGGCATCATTGACTAGGAGAATTTTTTTTAGGAGACTAAAGAAGAGAAACTTTTTTTTAACACAGAAAATCCTAACTTCCTTATATTTCCTCTAATTTTTCTCGAAACTGTTCCTTTGATTTCTCTAAATTTTATGCAGAACAGTTGCTTCTTGAGTCCATATCTCTCTTCTCATTTTATTTTCGCACCAGCACTAAAAAAACTACTTGGCAATGTGTAAATCTACTCACCAGATTCATAAGTTCATTAGGTACATATATCAGAGTGTATGCTGTTTCACTTTTACCCCCAAATCTTATTCACATTTCTGTTGTGGCAACTCTAACCCAGAACCATATAAGGAAAAGTGAGAAACAGACAAAGCTTAGCTGATACAGTACAAAACCACCACATTTACAGAAGTAGCAAAAATGATGTTCCTCCCTTTCTTATAAGCTTATCCCTCTTTTTCTACAAACACTGCAAAAATTAAAAGAAAATAAATAAAAGCTTCATATTCTATAACAAATTGTGAGTTTTCTTAACATGTCAATTATTGTTATGAAGACAAAACTATTAACAGTTCTTACATTATGTAGTAACCTACTACCTTCTTGTGCACGTGTAAAATCTTTCCCTTAATCTCTTCTTACCCCTCAGGCCTGACTGCCCTCTAGTCAGAGTAACTTCATCAGTTATTATTCTATTTATATAATTATAAATGTTTGTTTAAATGAAATTTAATCAATACAGAAAAGCATAATGAGAGCAAACATTATTAGAAATTTCACAGCACTGCAACATCTACTGTTAACACTTTAGTGACCACTGTCTCATTGTTCTCTTTATGCATATGTATACACACACATTTCTACATCTTTCAAGGTATTTTTCATTGAGAATTTTCTTTCTTCCTTCTTTCTTTCCTTCCCTCCTTTGTTCCTTCCTTCCCTCCTTCCTTCTCTCCTATCTCCCTTCCTTTCTTTCATAATGTGTTTGTTTTCCTTGACTTCCTTTTACCATTCTATAAGTTACCACATCTCCATCAAGTTAACCGGTATAAGAAACCTCGAATAAAGTTTTCTGTGGCTTTCACTTTGTTGCGGGGCAAGAAGGGTGGTTGGTATAGTTTCTCATGGTTTATCTTTATTTTTTGAAGATCTCTCCAACTCAACTAATAAAAGATAGTTAATAACTTTTTTCAATAAATTCATAATATATAAACCCCTACTCATGTTGGAATTTGTATCTTGTATATGATAAAAGAAATTAAGAGCCCATTTGTACTTTCTTCAAAATGAACACCCAGTTGTATTAACACTATTTATGAAATGAAACATGTATCCTCCTCCAAAATTGCCATATATTAAATCTCTCATATACTGGCTTGAGCTCTCTATTTTACTCTTCCAATATCATAGTGTTTATTAGTAATGGATTAATGTTTTAATATATATTGAAACAAATTTATTCTCACTATTCATCATTTCCTAACCTTCTTGGTTACTTTTGTGGTTCATTCTTTTGTATTCAAAAAGTCAGTACCATTTTATCCAATATATTTAAAAATACTGAGATTCCAGTTAGAATTACATCAAATGTATGTATTGGTTTGCCATTATCGACGTTTTGTGTCATCGAGTCTTCCCAACCAAGAGCATATTATCTTTCAGATTGGTTAATGGACTTCAACAGATGTTATAGTTTTCTGCATAAAGATGTCATTTCCTTCTCTGTAAGTTTATCTCTAATATTTCATTATTTCCCTACTGAATGGCAGTAAAGAGCAAATAAGCCTAAATCACAAACTTGATGTTTAGCTCCTGGATAATTAGCATGGACTATGACTAAGTTTTCAAGCAGAATTATTTTACAGAGCTGAGCTAGTGAGATTCCTACATTAACAAAGTCAAGGTCACAGGGCAGCCCCCTTGTAGAACAGTTACATCAGGCTGGCAAAAAGTAGGAGTGAACCACAGCAAATCCACAGTCACTAAGAGACAAAAGAAAAAAAAAAATGCACATACTACTTATCCCTTGAATTTGATTGAAACATTTTATAAGGAGCAACTGATTAATATACATATATGCAGATGTATATGTGTGTATAGCTTTCATGGTTAAATGGTTTAAAATAAAATGTGACTAGTGGCAAAATCCAATCTGCAAATGTATAAACCACCCTCTGTTTACACTTCACACAAACTGCCTCTTCAGCAAACTGCTTCTGTCTTAATCAAAGGTTACAAGTAACATTAGTAATGAAAGAAAAATGTTGGTTCTCCACTCTAGATATCAACTTCATTTTTTTTTTTAATTTTATCCTGAAAAGTCAAAAATGCAATCATTTTATTTGGTTATTTTATTTGGTTATTCTATAATCAAGAACACTAATCTTTTGAGAGACAGTACAACAGGAAGGCGAACAGTGTGTGAATTTTACTGACTGTTCTTTATGGTAATTGGGCTGTAGCTATAATCACTGTATTCTAATTTCGAGACAAATACAAAAACAGATCAATTGGTTAGCTGAATAGTTTTGTATATCCTTGAATACCAAATTACCTTTTGACTTTCCTATTAGAGTATTGTAGGGTTGGGATGAACTTTAGTGTCTTATATCTCAGACATTAAACTCTACTCGCTTTTATTATGTATCTTTCCAATAAACATGCTATCCAACCAAAGTTTAGTTAAGGGGCGGGTAAGCTAGACAGCTGCCAAGGGTGTCAGGCCATCATAGACATCAAAAAAATCCCTCAAATAAATTGAAAATACAGCATCAGGCAACTGAGGTTTTATACATGATTCCTTATATAACTATCAACTTATATAAGAAGTAATATAAAAATATGAGTGTACTTTTTGGAATATATATGAAAAAAACATTTTTTCTGAAATATACATTTTTCAAATATTTTCTGGATATATATCTAGAAATATATATTACGTATATTATTCACAATCCCTACTGCTCTTTATGGAAAATATATCCTTTATTAAAAAAAAAAAAAACTCAGTCATTATAATGGCTTTCAACACACTTGAGGAAAATATTATGTTGTAGACAGAGGCAGTGGTGAAATTCTAAATATTTACTAACCAATACAGCAAGCACATCAGCTTACCAATGCTTCTTTCTCTGGGGAAAAAAAAAAATAAGGAGAGCTAATACATCTATGTCTTTGTCTCTAGACTAAATATTCCCATGACTTTCAGAACTGGCTTCATTAGCATGGTTTCAAATCCTCTCCCAATGCTGGTTCTTCTCCTCCTCCACCAAAGCTACAGTCCTCATGGATAAAGACAACAGTCCATATGTGCTCCCACCAACAGGGCAACAGCAGCATGACCACCTCTTTCTTTATACCATACTTTTAAAAGACTTGAAAACTGCACTAGCTTCTTTGGCAGGTTCATCATCCTCATAAGGTCAACCTTATGAGTTACCTTTCTATAATCTTTTAATACTACCTTATTACATTCAAGGTTTATGTTAAAATACTTAATTAGAAAAACAGACACCTATTTTATGACTGTAATAAGAGATAACCTACTCCAAAATGCATGAATCAGAATCTGCTAATGTGTAACATATTTACTCTAAATGCTTAAATTAAAAAGAAGTGTATTACACTTAACAATTTAACATTTCCATGACTGCAAGAAGCAACTTTTCTACCAATGTTTATTTCTACTATGATGAGTGTATTACCATATCAACTCCTAGGAGTTAGCTGTGTCTATAACAGGCATCAGAAAATTAAATGTTTAACTAATATTCAAAGAGACTGCAATAAAAAATTAGTGTGGTAATTACCAATGTTGAAGGTGAAGAGTTTTAATCAAATCACTTTCTTAGGTCCCTATATTTTCATTTTAAAATGTGTTTGAGAAATCGCAGTGAAGGTTGCTGCTTTCAACATCAAATGCAAGTCTAATTAGTACCTTTTTACTGCAATTAATAACTGTTACACTCATCATTCTTTAAATCAGTATACATAGGTTCTCCCTTGTTTTTTTCTCTTCATCTAACCCTTAACCTGCTGTGTTTGGCAACAGAGAAGAGTGTTCATTTTGTTTGGAAAAAATAATTGCAATTCGTACTGTCCAGGAGATTTCCTCACAACTAGACAGAGTAGATATTTGAAGAGACTTTCAATTCCCTCTATTGCTTATGTTATGGCTTTTAACAGATTCTGAAGGATATCATCAGTTTTCTAGGCTAGTACCTCAAAGTGTTGCTCATATGAAATTTGCTTTCCATCAGTGCTCTATTTACTCGATGATATAAATCTCCTTTTATCCTCCCATTGAGATGGGATTTCCAGAACAAAATAGTTTTCTTTGGTACTTTATAATTTTCTGGCTACATTTACACACTTTGGTATTTGTTAGAAATGATAATTATTACATGAGTGTTAAATCAACAAGCACTAGTTCATTTAATTAACCAAGATGATAAAGGAAAATCTTACTCATGCCCTGATACCTCAAAATAGTAAAATAAAATGTATAATAGTGAAACAGAAAGAGCACTGGACTTGAAATCAGAAGACTTGAGCTGGAATCCTGATGTCTCTACTTATTTTACTACATAAGGGATCCTGTACACGTTACTTAAACTCTCTAAGCCGCTCTTTCTTTATTTACAAGATCTTCAGTGAGTGTGTCAGCTAAACTCGATGTAGCATGTGAGAAGAAACAGGGAGAGAAGGATGATTAAGAGATTTTAGGCCTAAGAAATTAAGTATGACTTTACTACTTACTGAGGTAAGGAAGATGGCAAAAAAAATATTGAGAGTTTGTTTTTTTTGACATGGTATATTTGAAATATCTATACTATATCCAAGCAGAAATAATAAATAAGAAGTCTGATACAAAAGTCTAGAATTCAAGGAAAGGTATGAACTAACATGTTAATAATAATTACTTCTACCCACTATTCACCAAACATACTGGATGCTGTAGATAAATTATTTCTCAAGACAAACTTTTGCGTGCATGAGTATTTTTATCATAGTTATACTTTTCTAATAGTTAGCACAGTGTCTAGTTATGTAAGCTACTAAAATATTTTTTGAATGAATTTTCAAATGAAGATGTCAAGATTCAAAGAAACTTAGCCATAACTAGTAAGCAACAGAACCAAGATTCAAGATTAAACTTTTTTCTAATTCTAAACGGTTATTCTTATCTAATATCTTCTTACATAATAACTATAAAGCAACTTCGCACTCATTAGTTTATTGAGTCTTCACGATAGTCATTTCTGATAGGAGCAGATGAGAGATAGAGGCTCAGAGAAACTGAGTGGTTTGATACTACTGTGCATTTTGTCACTTTTGCCAGGGCTTTCTATCACTCACAGGTAAAGACAGTTATATACACTGCTGGTAGGACTGCAAATTGGTATAGCCGCTATGGAAAACAGTATGGAGGTTCCTTAAAAAACTAAGAATTGATCCACCACCATATGATCCAGCAATCTCTCTACTGGGTATTTACCCCCAAAGACTTGAAAACTCATATCCAAAACGATATTTTCACACCGATATTCACAGCAGCATTATTCACGGTGGCCAGGACACGGAAGCAATGGAATTGTCCTAGGATAGATGACTGGATAAAGAAGCTGTGGTACATATGTACAATGGAATATTACTTAGTCATAAGAAGAGATGAAATACAGCCATTTGCGATAACATGCATGGACCTTGAGATAATCATGCTAAGCGAAATAAGCCAGACAGAAAAAGTTGAAAACCACATGATATCATTTATATGTGGGATATAAACCAAAAGCAACAAACAAGACAAACAGAAACTCATGGATATGGACATTAGACTAGTGATTACTAGAGGGGAGTGGGGAGGGGAGAGGTAGATGGGGTAAAAGGGGTCAAATATGTGATGACAGAAAGAAATCTAAACTATGGGAGGTGAACACACAACGTAAATATATATATGCCTTACTGTTAAATTGTACACCTGAAACATTGGATTTCGTTAACCAATGTCACCAAAAAAATAATAATAACAAATTTATAAATAAATAAATCTGCTTTCAAAAAAATTAAAAAATAAAAATAAATAAAGACAGTTACATAAGTTGACCATGCACAACCTTCTAACCTAAAGCTACTTATCATAGAAAACCTACTCCAGGCATTTTCAAATACCTGAATAGATCACCTGATTGATTCACTGATTGAATCATATAAATTAATTAGTGCTGATAGTTGGTTCTATGGCTTTGGTAGACACTGTAGTCAATCAAACTTCAAAACATTTTATCATAATGTGGCATAACGTGGCAAGATAATCTATAATAGTAATCATTTGAGTATTTTCTTGCTTCTTTGAAAACCCAAAAGAATGAGAGATACTGTCCTCGTCCACCTACCAAAGAGGAAATGAATCTTGGCCTCCCAGAAGTCTGGAAACTCTCTTGCTGAAGTATAAAATTAACAGGGTTCCATTTGGAAATGCTTCTGCTTAGAGAAGCCATAGAATCTGGAGAGAAGAGTAGGGTGGATGGACGACAAATGGCTCTACTTGAGGCAAAAGGATAACTTCCCTGAGCCTGGAAAAATGGAAGGTATTTGGGTATGAGGCGTGCCCTGGACGAAGGGGAAGGTTTTGGAGTGGGCCTTGAGAGATGAGTTAGTGGGATATTCACTCTGCCTAGAATGTTCTTCTGCCAAGTAGTTACATGGCTAGTTCCATAGTTCATCTAGGCCTCTATTCACATGTCACAAACTTCAGGAGGCCCTGTCTTACCACCTAAAAATATCTACCTCCAACATCCCACTATCACCTTCTCTCCCCTTACTTTGTTAAATATCAGATGTATGATCTCTAAAAACAGTGACATTTCCTGGTTCAAAAAGATTTTAACCAAGTTCCATAGTAGGAAGAATAAAGTGATTTGAACCTTGATCAACAATATTTCTGTGACTTTTAATGTTCTATTAAATCATATATTCATGATCTTTCTAAAATTTTCATTGATAACACATTTCATGCTTGCTTTTATAATGTCCTGCTTAAAAGTAAAAGAATTTTTCTAGCCATGTTTATGCTACATTATTCATAAATATTTTGGTATGTAGGTAGTAAGGGCTAAGGCAGTGACGGAGCTAGAGTAGGAGAATAAGTGGCTCACGAAACCACTTTGAATCAGCTTACTCTTGGTGAAACTCCTTTTCTTTAGATAGGCTTCACATAAATTAATTAATCCTAATATTTGGAGCTGGGGCCTGTGGGAGGTAATTATGTTTAGATGAGGTTATGACGGGGACACCCTCACAATAGAATTAATATCTTAGAAGAAGAGGAAGAACTCTGTGTGTCTTCATGTTCATGCAATAAGGAAAGTCCAGGTGAGGACATAACCAGAAGATAGCCATCTGCAAACCAGAAAGGGGGCTCCCACCAGACACTGAATCTGCCTTGATCCTGGACTTCCCAGCCTTTGGAACTATAAAAAACAAATGTTTGTTGTTCAAGCCACCCCGTTTATGGTATCTGTTATAGTAGCCCAAGTTGACTAAGACATCATGTTATACAAAGGCAGGAGAATTGTAAAGTTATTGATATCCATGATTATACACATAGAGACACATGTACATGAACACAGAAAAATAAATGTCCCTATATGAAGGGAAGAGATAAATAAAGCAATTTGTATTTTTAAAAACTAAAAGAATCAACAAAATAACATACATAAGAAGAACACTGAAAGAAAAAAAAAGATCTGGCATAAATCTAATTAATCATATCAGCATAGAGAGGTTCAGATTGGTTTTGGTAAACACAGGGTGGTTTTTGAGTGGAAAGTAAATAAGTGCACTGAGGTGCTGTACTAATCACATTTGTTCTAACATTGACCTTATAATAATTAAAAATTGACGCTTGCAACATAATACAGCTGTGCAATCATATTTAAACCTAATCATTTCATAGAGAGAGGAAAGCTGTACAAAAAGGTCAAAGACACTTTAATTTCATGACAGTAAATTTACTCTTTATTCCCAAAGTGAAAATGTCTAATTTCTAAAAGAGCAAACCAATAATTACTTATTATAAACCTATTTTAGTCAATACTTAATTTCTCTATATTGATTAGTGTTTAGACATTTAAAATGTACCCTACAGCAAGACTATGTGTTTACAATACTATTCTCCCTACTGATGTTTGTAAGTATTACAGGTATCGATTTAAGACATGTCTCAAAAATGCCAAACTTAATAGTAATCATATAAAAAAGGGTTTGACTCCTTTAAAACTGGAATTTAATTTTTAAATATTTGAATACTAGTGTCCTTAAAGGTCTCTGTATTACAATCGCTATTTCTGCCATTATATACTTTAATGATGGGTACTCGATTAAACTATGCATTATAATTCTCCTCTCCCAAAAGTAATAGAGAGAGAAAATATATAAATGATCAACATTATCATTCACGACTGAAGAAAATGTTTTTTATTTTATGTACTTTTGATTGTAAAATAAAGACTGGGATATTATTTCACCCTTAACTTGCATTCTGTGTAACTTAGAGCTCCTTGCAATAAAACAAAATGATGCTTCATCAGGATGTTACTGGGAGTACCAAGGCAATTTGTAAACTTTCTATCATTAAGTCTGAGTATAACATCACTGTGAGGCAGGTATTAATATAACACTTCTCTCTTGAGGAGTTTGATGTATTTTACATAACTTTATTAACTCTTCTTAGAGCTTGGCAAAAAGGCTAAGATGTCTAACCATCTACCTCATTCACAAAACACACACAAAAATAAAAAAGATTGTATATAGCTACATATTTTAAATTCTCTTTTATTACTAATCTGAAATTATGACCAAAGATAAGGTCAATTGGGTCACTCAATATATTTGGCTTTTGTTAGCACTGATGTTTTAACAGGTTTCAATTTCATAAATTTGAAGTCAAATTAAATACTTAAAAGATTATTAACCCCATGAATTATTGAGCAATACTGTTTCTGAAGATGGAAGAAATTTATGAGTAATAGTCAACTTTTCCCTTTATTAAAAACTGCAAAAGCAGGTTATGATCCTAGTAACAGGCATCACAACATCTTTAAATAAATCTATGCATCCCTTAGCAAGAGTGCAACTATGCACACATGGAGACAGCCTGAAGAGAGATATAAAGTGAAGGGCACAGAAATACTAACAATGTTTAATAGCTTACCAAGGGTCAAACACTATTTTAAAAAATCTACATGTATTAACTCATAAAATGGTGCAATATTATCCCCATTTTATGATGAGGAAACTGATGCTCAGAAAGCTGAGCCAGTCTTAGATCACAAAGCTACTAAGTGGTAGAGTAGGAATACAACCCAAGATATATGATTCCAAAGCTCGAGTTCTTAGCCAATGTTCTAGAAAGGAAGAAAAGCTGCCCTTAGATGCCCTGATCCATGGTATACCCCATCAGAGAGTTCCAAGTCCATAATCCTTTTCCACTCCAATTGTAACATCTGTCATCTCACAGTCAATCTCAAAATCATCACTGAAGAATAAGTGCTCAAGTTTGTGTATTGTACTTTCAAAATATGGCACCAGAATTTAGAAGATGGTCACAAGGAGGTAGTATTAGTATAGTTAGAAGTACAGACCTTGGTGTCAAACAGACTTCAACAGGCTATCACTAGGCAAGTTACTTCTATCCAAGCTTTATAAAATAAAGATCATGAAACTTGCCACCTGGTGCTATAATGATAATTAAAAAGGTTAATATTAAGTGCTTAAGACAGAGCCTCACATATAATAAGCACTCAAAAAGTGGTTGCCATTCAGCAGAGGAAACCATCAAAAAAACAAAAAGACAACTTACTGAATAGGAGACAATATTTGCCAATAATAAATCCCATAAGGGGTTAATATCCAAAATATATAAGGAACTCATACAACTTACCACCAAAAAGACACTCTGATTAAAAATGGGCAGAGGACCTGAATAGACATATCTCAAAAGAAGACACATAGCCAATAGACATATGAGAAGATACAAATTAAAACCACAATAAGATATCACCTCATACCTGTCAGACTGGCTATCATCAAAAAAATCAACAAAAAAGTGTTGGTGAGGATGTAGAGAAAAGAGAACCCTCATGGAACTATAAAGTGGTGTAGCCACTATGGAAAACAGTGTGAAGGTTTCTCAAAAAATTAAAAATAGAACTACCATATCACCCAGCAACCCCAATTTTGGCTATTTATCCAAAGAAATCCCAAACACTAATTTGAAAAGATATATGTATCCCTATGTTCATTGCAGCATTATTTACAATAGCCAAGATATGGAAGCAACCTAAGTGTCCACCAATAGACAACTAGATAAAGAAGTGGTGCATACATACAATGGAATAGTACTAGGCCATAAAAAAGAACAAAATATTACCATATGCAACACATGGATAGACCTAGAGAGTATTATGCTAAGTGAAATAAGTCAGAGAAAGACAAATACCATATGATTTCATTTATATTTGGAATTTTAAAAACATAATAAATTAACAAACAAAACAGAAACAAACTCACAGATCTAGAGAGCAAACCGATGGTAGCCAGGTGGGAGGAGGGTTGGGGGGATGGGTCAAAAAGGTCAAGGGATCAAGAAGTACAAATTGGCAGGGATGTAAAGTGCAGCATAGGGAATATAACCAATAATACTGTAATAATTTTGTATGGTGTGGGAGAGTGCTAGACTTATCAGGGGGAACACTTTGTAAGTTAAATAAATGTCTGGCCACTATGCTGTAAAAAAAAAAAAAAAAGTGTTACTATTATAGTAAGTTAATATAAAATTTTTTGAGCCATTCCCGAAACTCTGAAATTCAGAATCACACTACTGGTGGCAAACTGAACTGAACTGATTCTTTTATAAAATATGTGTTCTTGGCATTATGCATGATCTTGTTTGTTTAATTCTCAGAACAAATCTAGAATTAAAGTGTGGTTATGCCCACTTTTAAATTGGAAAATAAGCTTAGACATGTTGTTACTTGTCCATTATCCTGCCAGTAGAAATTAGATGATTAATCAATTAACTAACTAGATGTGTACCTAAAAGCAGATGAAAAGTACCAATAAGCAAGAAAATTATTTGAACAACTATCTCTAACTCAAAAAATTTGGAACTAAAAAGTTCCTAGACTGAAGTTCACATTATTTAGCTTTTACTGTAATTAGAGTAAAGCTCCACCTAGAAAGAGTAGTTAGAACAGAGATGATTAAGAGGAAAAATACTTCCCAAAAATATATCCCCCATGTCAAGCACACATCAGGTCCTTCTGCTACTTCTATCAAAGCTACCAAGGGAAAAAGGCTAAAGCAGGGCCAAGGTTAGGGTAGGAACTTCTGATAGTACTAGCGGGGAAACAGGTAAGAACTCTGCACTCACAGGCTGGGGCTCCAGGGGAAAGAGGTTAAGACTGTGGTACTGTAAAGTAGATTTGTTTCAAATAAGCCTCACCTGCATCCAAATATCCTGTAGAAGTCGGCTTCTGGTCTATTCACAGAAATCTGCAGAAAAAAGGAAAATTATATTACTCTTTCACTGACCTCCTGCCTGAACCTTAAGCTACCACTATTCCTTAAATTGCAAATGTTGTAGTTATACAAAATAGACACCTCATGTTGAATTAGAACACTATTTTCTCTATTTAATGCATTCAAAAAGGTTATGTCATTTGCATAATATCTGCTATATATAAGAAAATTATTTAGCACTTTCACTTAAAGAACATGATTCAGAACTGATTCCAATATATACTTTATTTCCACAATAACTTTAAAGAAAACAGATTTAAGGAAAAGAATGGAATTTCCTCTTTCATTGGCCAATATACAAGCCAGTATGGAAAATATAGCAGATATCAAAGTAGTCATATATTAAAAGAAACACGAGCTCAATTATAAGGGCTCTGCTTATACAGATGTGGAAAAGAGTGGGAAAAAATACTTGACCCATATGTCAACAACAAATATAATTAAAAATATATTCATATTATACCAAGAACATATAAGATTGTGTGTTCCACTATCAATTATCAGGCAGCACCCAACCTAACCATTTCTTCTATGTTTAGAATATATGACCTCTCTCAATAATTCATTCTAACTTTTAACAATTGCCCTATTAAAGTAAATCTTTTTTATATAATTAAAATCACTCATATAATAGGATAGAAACACCTAGAATGATGCTAAGCACATACAAGTAACTCCACAAACATTTGTTGATGAGATGGTGATTCCAGCCTATTTCTCTTTTCTCTGACCTTAGTGGAGACAGGAGAAATGCTTAGATAGGAACACTGGCAAAATGGTTAGAAATAAGAGGAAGTTGATTAGAGACAACTGCAGGGTAGGACTGAAGAAGAAAACAGCACAGAATGACTCACTGTGCCCTAGTACACTGTGATCTTAAAAGACATAGCCAGCCACCAACCAGAACTTGCTAAAGCATATACACAGAAAATCTATTGCCCTTTTGCTTTCCCACTTACTCCCATGCAAATAACTCCCAAATCAATCAATCTCTCTCTCTCTCTAACCCTGTCTTCTCCCAGAGTTCCAATTCCATTTATGTAACTATATAATTGTATTGGGTGGTAGCATGGAAGGCATCTTTGGTAAGATCTAGTGAAAAGAACCATTATGAGTTGCGAACATTCTAGTGTGAGAAGTACTAACGTTAACAAGGAAAAATTTATTTGTCTTGCAGATTCTTCAGTCTCCTGAATCTTACTGGAGAAATTTAGGTAGGTGACTGATTTAGAGCAGGACTCTCTGGTAATAGAATGGACTTTTTATACTCAGCAATAAAAGATCCAACAAAGGGACTAAATTTAGATAATCTGACAGCACCTCAAACTCAAAATTTCTAAAATTAAACTTCCTAAAGAACTAGTTTCTGCGGACTTCCTTGTTTGTTAAGAATACACTTGTTCTCTCGGGCTCTAAACATGAGTCATCTTGCCTCACTCCTCACCCACCTCCATCATATCTAATTAAACATCAAGTCAAACCTGTTTTTTCTTCAGCACTTTTTTACAACCCTCTGCTGCTTTCCTTTCCCACTGCTTCATCTCTAATTTGGTTTTGACCTCATACTTGGCTCCTTGACTATAGCCCCTTGACTCTTCTGAACAGTTCATCTGGCAAGTAGCTTCTGCTTTGAGTTTGAGCTCTGCTTTGATTAGGTCACTATTCTTATCAGAAATAGTCTATGGGTCCCTCTTGTCTGCTGTACAAAAATATCCCAAGCTTCTTTCAAATACACCCCAAACTGCCTTCGGTCTTACCTTCTCCTATCTTTTTGGGCACCAGCCATGCTGGCTATAATCCCACTCCCCACCTCACTCTACTGCCCTAACTCTGTCATTTCTTTTCCCTATAATGCAATCTCCCCACCCCCAGCACATTCCAACCCCCACTCAACTCCCCCCAACACACCTGCACCCATGTTTTGCCACCACCTCAGATATCTGCCACTCCTTTAAGTTTCACTTCACCTTCACACAGATTCCCCACCAGAAATTTTCCTGCTCTCTGGTAAAGCTTTCAATTGACTTCATTTTACATCAAAACATATTTGCTTCATCTTGTAGTTGTTATTTTTATTCAAAGATCCAACTTTCCATACTACGCTCTCTGTCCCTGCAAAGAAGGACCTTGTCTTATTTGTCTTCTTATGACCCTAAGTGCCTGGCATGGTGCCCCTCACATACTGAGTGTTCAAGAATTATTTTATGTGAATAAATGCAAAAACAAAATGACTGTTGCAGATATATTGTTTTCAGAACAGTGCTTTGCAAGCTTTAGAATGTCACAGAATCATCTGTGATGCTTGTTCAGATATTCTGATTCAAAATATCAGGTCAGAGAGTCAAAAAGATGTATTTTAAACACTTTTTAAACTCTATTAGTTTCCATGGGAAAAGATGTTGCCTAAGCAATTCATAATCTGATATACTGAGATCCCATACCAAGCTATCATTTTTTAAAAAAATTTTAAAAAACTGCACATCTCAGCCTAGCAAAACAAATGATACTTAATAACAGTAATAACAAGTTGATGTTCAATAACAATAATAAACTTGGAGTTAAATTTTATATTTTAAGAATCACTTATTAGGTCAAATAAATCAAGCAGGATAATATTTCAGTTGGTGGTGTCTACTGAAAATAGCTTGCATTCCAAACAAAAACTAGTTCTCAAATACATATGATAATGCACTATCAAAAAATGCATGCTGGGAAAACTGGAAAGTCACCTGCAAAGAATGAAACTAGATTGTTGTCTATCACCACACACCAAAATTAACTCAAAATAGGATTAAGGATCTGAATATAAAACCTTAAACAATAAATTTGCATAGAAGAAAACATAGGAACTAAACTCATGGACCTTGGACTTAAAGAAGATTTTATGAATTTGACTTGAAAATCCAAGTGTGGTCTCCAGACCAGCAGCATCACCCAGAGCTTGTTAGAGATGGGACCTCAGGCCCCAGTTTGAGAAATGTCCCTTTTAAGTGCTGATCTGTTGGAGGTAAGGTCCATTTCTTTTTCTGGGGCCCTGTAGGCTGGGCCTGGAGGTCTAAGGGGGCCATATTAGGCTGGAAGGGACTTGAGGCTCCTGTAGGTACAGTTTTCCCAACCTGGGCAATGAACACGGGCCAGATCACTGCCATGCAAAATCCTGTGCACTGGGGAATGTTGGCCAGCATCCCAGCCTCTACCGACTAGATGCCAGTAGCTCCCACAGTTGTGACAACCAAAAATGTCCAGACGTGGCAAAATGTCCCTGGGTGCAAAATAACCCCCCACTCCCAGGAAGAGCCCCTGGTCAAGACCATGGTCCCATAGCTGGCTGCACAGCATAGCTTCCTGGAGGATCCACAAAAAGACAAGCACCCCTAGACTCCTGGGCCCACAGTGTCAGAATCTCTGGGAGAAGGCCTTGACAGTATAAACACACCCAGGTGATGGACTTGTGAACAAACTAAAACCATTCAATTCCGTACTTTAAAAGGATGGACTTTGTAACTGTAGAGGGCAGGGCTAGAGATCGGCCTGGGGTCTCAAGGACTTTCCAGCAATGCAGAGGCCCTGTCAGGTATGCTGGGGACCCCATGTCTGAACCTCGCACCGCAAGGGAATGGCTGCAGAAGTGGGTTGGGACCATACCAAACTAAAAAGCTGCTGCACAGCAAAAGAAACCATCAGGTAGGAGGTGACCAAGCCCAGAAGAGGCTAGACTTCGAGGTAACAAGGCCAATTTTCCCAGAAGGTGCCCAAGGATGAAGGCTAGCTGAGCCTGGCTTTAAATTGAGTCTGTTCCATTTGTACACAAGCACCTTATTTTAGCCAGTTTACACTTGACTGACTGTTAGTAAGTGGTTATTGACGCCTTCAGTTTTACTCCTAAGCTTCCAGGCTTGAGGAAGTTAAAGTTCCAGGTTCTGTGTCATACTCAATTTGAGGGCACGTGGTGTCTGTGTGGGCACACCTCTCGTTCCCCTCCCAAGTTTGTCCAGCTACATTACATATTGGTGGTTTCAATAAATAGCCATAATGGCTAACAGGGGAAAGAAAAGAATTATCTTCCAAATCCACACTCTTTGCGAATTCTACAAAGGAAATATATAATTATTAGAATTTGGCTGACATATTGAATCTGGTACACTGAGAAAAGTCATAGGACTTCTAATGATAGAAAATGGTCCAGACCTTTACATGTCATCAAATGAAAATAAATCCTTTAAGCAAAGTACTCTAATGAAGCCATGAATTTGGAGGGGGAGGGACACAATTCATCCCATAACATCCATAACAGGATGTTAGGAGGCAGAGTTGCCACATATGGTTGTACCAGTTATGCATTGCACAGCTCCAAAATGTGTCACCCACATCAGTTATCATAAATTTGTGTGTTATTTAATTCAAAATTTTCTTGCAGAAAGCTTTTCAATTAAAATCT
This sequence comes from Pteropus medius, assembly GCF_902729225.1. Classification (NCBI taxonomy): domain Eukaryota; kingdom Metazoa; phylum Chordata; class Mammalia; order Chiroptera; family Pteropodidae; genus Pteropus; species Pteropus medius. The sequence goes on along the minus strand of NW_024346062.1, from coordinate 10,378,425 downwards.
TCCTGGAGAAAATGATTACCTTTTTTGGCTTTCACAAAGGACCTTTTAGGCTAGCAATATTCTTTTGTGGTAGGAAACATTTCCACAAGGAGCACACCAGGGTAACACTCCTGGCCTCTGTTTGCCCCTCCCTCCACTCACTCCTCTCTTGAAGAGTGTTTATTTTGAATGACTAATTTGGAAGGAGTTCCATGAAGGTCCTATGTCCACACATAATAGAGGCAGTATGGGATAGGGTATAACATGCAACTTCTAGAATAAGATGACCTGGCCTTAAACCCCAGTCCTACACTCACTATGTGACCATTTGTGTGCTTAAGATTCCTCATCTATAAAATAAAAATGATAAATTTACCGACTTTTTAGGGTTGTTGTAAGAATTCAATAAGATTATACCAATTTATAAAGTGTATTGTATAAATAATCAGTAAAAGGCTGCTCTTAATATTTCTGTATAGATTTTAGGATTGCCTTTCCAACTCTCTTCTCATAAGCTGAAGAGGAACAGATGAGGGCCATATTGATAATGATCTGAATGTAGTTCCAAAAGAGCTGCAGCTATATTCAACTACATACCAAATATCTGGTTCATGGCTTGCAGAAGATACTCTAGACTTGTTAAATGAATGTGTTTCCTAAAGGAATCAAGGCCAGAATGCGAAATTCCAGTCTATATGGAGAGTGGGATTTTTGTCTCTGTCTGCCTAGTATATCTTTTTTCTAGTAGGTACCAAAATATTTACGAGTGGCTATCAGGTTTAAAAAAAATAAAATCTATTAATATAACTTTTTATCATTGTTCCTTTCCTGGGTGATTTTTCCTTAACAGATGAATGGGTCCTTGATTTATGAAAACTGTTGCATGATTTAAAATGCCTGCTGTGGAGTTCTGTAGATGGATAGTAGTGATGGTCAAAGTGAATGAACTAACTGAACTGTACCCTTTAAAAATGGTTAAAATGGTAAATTTTGTGCTATGTAGATTTTGACACAATTTAAAAAAGAAATGTCCACTATAGATCTATAGTGAGAAGGGAAAGTTGTGCTACTGAAACACAAGGTTAAGAATCAAATAAGTTACCAGAATGTTGGCACATGGCAGAAGCTTAACAAAAGTTAGTTCCCTTTCCCAGTAGTCCTAGATCAAAAATGCCCCTGATGGTGACAAGTCACCCAGAATGCCCCGTGCAGCTCCTACTGCCAGATAAAAAGGTTCTTCTGAGGGGAAAAAATCTCCAAGCCTTGTAATGCTTCATATCCTGAAACTGCGGATGGCGGTGATAACCTTCTGGAAGAAATTTTACAGCTTAGTCTCTATTACAATCAGTTCTAATATCATAAATTATAAAGTATCAAAGGAAATGCTTGAGACTATTAAAAGAAGACATGCCATTTACTACCCATTTTGGATAGGCATCTGTAACATTTGTTTCAAAAGAACATAGATTTTTTTCAATTACAGCTCTAGTGAATTTATGTGCCTCATTATAAAGTAATTCTGTAGGAGTTGAGGGATAGAATGTAGTCATTAACTCTTCAGAGGAAAACCACAACAACCTACAGAGAAAAATGAAAGATGAAAATAATAACTTTAAATTTAATATACAGCCAATGGTTTATTTAAAAAGATATATTTCTATTCACCTACTACTCAGTCTTGAACTTGACGATTTTAGAAAAATCACGTATTCTTGATTGTCTGAGTTTAAATAAATCATGACATGATCCTGAGAACTTGGCAAGAACATCAATGGTTTTACATCTGGCATCACACAACAGCTGCCTGTTGAGGGAATGAAAAGCTTTTCTATTTCTTTACCTTGCTTCATTAGTGAATATGTGGTGATGCATGCATTACCATGCCTGTGCAGACTCAGCTCCCCATATGGAGAGCAATGTCATAAAACCCATGCATCATTTGCTATGATGCTGAACTTTCAAAAATAATAAAATGATACATTTACTGAAATATTTTTATTTATAAATTGACATATCTTTTTATCAATAGAGCTTACATATTTAATATATGTTGGTAGAGCCTGTTGCAAAGTCTTTAATGGAAAAATAACTTTAGCTGTCACAGTTGAACATATGTACAGTATGGTACCCATCTTCAAGTCATCATATAGTAAAAAACAATAATTTCCTTGCCAAATCAATGTCCAACACATTTTCTACTTACTTCTTGACAACTATACTACTTACTGGAAAAATATCTGCACTATGAGCTTTGAGTTTAATGGTTATCTAATTTAAGAAATCTTTACAGTACCCTCATTCTCATCTCAGTTATTTGCTTTATATTTGCATATTGTATATAAGTTCAAAAAACATCTCTTTCTACTAGTTGTCTATTGCTGTGTAACAAATTACTCCCAAATCTTAATGGCTTAAAATGACAATAATAATTTATTATCTTTAAGTTTCTGTGGGTCAGAAAATTAGGAGAGGCTTGGCTGGGCAGTTATGGCTCAGGATGTCTCATGAGGTCCCAATTTAGGTGCCAGAGCTATAATCATCTTAAGATTTGACTATCTACTTCCAAGATGGTTTACTCATATGATGGACAAGTTGTCACTGACTCTTTTGGCAAGAGCTATAAGTTCTTTTAATGTGGAACTCTCTAGAAACCTCCCTAAATGTTCTCATGATATGACACCTGAATTCCTCCAGAGTGACTGATCCAAGAGAGCAAGGAAGTAGAGGCACTGTTTCTTATGACCTAGCCTTGGAAGTCACTTATATCATATTCTATTGGTCACACAAACCAAACCTGGCACAATATGGGAGGAGGCTATACAAGGTCTTAAATATCAGAAGTAAGGATCTTTGAGGTTCCATTGTACATATACCTTTATTTGATTGAAATCTAATTTTGTTCATAATCATTTCTCGGTCTTGGCTGAGCATTAAGAGAGCAGCATAAAAGTAAAAATAGTAATTTAATTAATCTAAAAATTACAAACACATCCACATTTAACAAAAGAAAAAAATGTACTTGATCTAACAGCAAAGCTATTTGTAAACCACTGAAAACTCTTACCTGATAATGAAAACAAAAGTCACTTTAAGTCATCAGTTAAAATTATAGATCAAGAAAACAAACTATTTGGGGAGATTCTGCTGTTTAATCTTACTCAACATTCTGAGGTAATATCAATCATAAATAACAAACTAAAGTATTTTTTAAATTTATAAAAACCTTCTACATATGTCTAATTTCCTGGAAGCTCTTAATTAATGACACATTAAGGCAAGAGAATGACCTATATGGGTTTTTCAAGCAATGAAAATGAAATATTCATGTAGAACTTATCGCTAAGTTATTTGTAGAGTTTCTAACTTGGCATCCAACCTTATTCATTCAACAAATATGTCTAAGTACCTGTTGCTTTGAGATACTTTAGTAATATAAAGAAAACTAAGCCAAGGCCTTTGCCCTCAAAGACCTTATACCTGGTTAGGTTAATAAGGAGGGTTAGCACATACTTTAATGTTAAACACTGTACAGTAAGTTTCATAAGAGAATAGAAGAGAGGAGAGAGAAATTGATTCTAATTGGCAAACATAGCAAAGCATTATGGAATATCAGCACTTGAGCTGACTCTTAAAGGATGAGAAGGTTTTAACAGTAGGGGTAATAGGGTGGTTATTACAATGAAAAGAACAGCAAGATCAAAGTGTAAATGCAGGAAATCATGAAGTTACTAATACACATCAAGTTCTCCCCAAGGCAGGCACATGCCCCTATCACCTCCATTTTTCAAGGTTAAGAGTCAAGGTAGATTCTACTCCTCTGATGATTATGTCCTTCTCCTCTTTCATCTTTTATCTAGTGCAATCTTGTTACTACCTTCTACTGACTTTTGATACTCATTCTGAGTCTGGTTTTCTCGACATTATGTACTATAATTTATACAATATATTTTCAGTAATTTCTTTTTTTTCTTCTGTAATTAGCCATTGGGAGTTTCTGTATAGGACTTAAAATTTAAACTATTCTGACAGATTGTTATTTAAGCTATTGTGTCAGATTGTTTTTCCCAGCATAGCCACAAAAACAGCCTAAGCCGAGGTCCTAGTCCCAATCACCATCTGACTGCCACCACGAGACTGATCTCAAGTGAGAACTAACTGAGCCCAGTCTATCCTAGATCTGTAAGAGATAATAACGAACATATTGTTGTTCTAAGCTATTGTGACTTGGACTGGTTTTTTTTCACAAATTAGATAATTAAGAAAGATTCTGGCACCTGTAACAAAATCCTGACATATAGCATTGTCCTTGGGACCATGTTAGTGAAAACCTAAAGAACCTGCATGAAAGCATTAGTGGAAGCCTCGAGGGCCTTCAGGGAGGCTGTCAGCCATGGCTCAAGCAAAGTAAGAGAAATGTTATTGAAAGAAGGAGGAAAGGGTGTACTTGTTATGAAGAGATGCAAAGTTTGGCAACACTGTCACCTGTGATAATGTGAAAAACAGGAAATGTACCTAATGAACTGGAAGATTTAGCTAGGGAGCTTTTCAGGCAAAATACTGAAAATTGCCACCTGCTTCTTCTCTGATAAAATGTCTATGATAAAATGCAAAAAGAAAGAGATAAGCTAAAGAATGAACTGTTAAATATAGAAGAGTCAAGACTTGCCCTGTTTGAAAATAAAACTATTTCTTACTCTCAGCCTCTCTAGACAGCAAGTGATTCTAAAATTAAAAGTAGCTTCTGGGCAGAGATGAATACCAGTGCACTATGAGGAAAATAAAGTCTAAAAATGAAACTGAGGGCATGACGGTAAAATTCTTTAAGATTTTGGAAAGATCTAATGTGGTACCTCATAAAATCTTTAGATCAGGTGAAAAGTTTTTTAAGGCTCTTTAGAGCATGCCTTGTGGATCCTCTCACTTAAATAATTAAACCTTTAAGAATTTTAAGAATGTAGTCTCACAACACTGTCGCACTGAGCCCAAAGTAGAGTAGGGTTTAGCTTGAAGAAATAGGATTATAAAATGATACATTTAAACACACACAAACACATAATGTTTTTAAGAGAATTATTCTGGTGGAACCACTGACAGCTTGAAGTAAAAAGACAGATAAATACTAAATAAGAAGACAGAAGCCCTACTATTTTACAGGCAGAAAGCAGAGAAGGCTACTCAACTGCAAGTTAAGCATTTCTTTAAAAAAAAAACAAAAAACAAAAACGAAAAAACAACATGACTGAGGGCAGAACCAAGAACCCAGAGAGTAGAGCCAACAGCAATGGTTAACAACCTGCCAGGTGAGTGGACTGAGCCCTAATTCAGGCTCTGAGAACATGCTATATATAAATTAGTCTCCACTCTGTTCCTCTTATTTTACCCTTAGGGAACTATCCCACGGTTGGATGCTGGGGTGTGGAGGAAGACAGTCTGTCTCTTTAGTTCACAGGCCTTCAAATCGAGAGGAAGGGGACTCAAGGAGATGTACCCAAGGAACCACATTCAAAAAAAGCTTACCTGAAAATGGGCCTGATTTCAATGACAAGATCCTGGCCTTTGAGAAAATGCCATGAAATAATGAAACAGCGGAAAGAGAAGTAAGTAATTTGCACATAGGAGAGATTTTAATCGTTATAGCTAAAGGGTGGACTGTGACTGATAGTACTTTCTGACATGACCACAACCAGCCCTCTCATTCCAGATGCTCTTTTTGCAATGTGACCTTGAGAGGGTCACACTGAAAGGGTACTTGTCCCCACCTCCTTGAATCTGTGCAAGCCTCTGATTATGATAGTAGTGATGAGACTTCAGAGGACTGATTATAAATGGCAATACAGTTTCTACTTGGACCCCTTGGGCACTCCATTTGGGAATCAGTCACCACGTCTTGAGAAAGAGAAAAGACCTCATTGAGAACCACTTGAAGGTGTTCTGGTTAATAGCTTCAGCTGATGTCATAGACAAGAGCCAGCATCGATGTCCAGAGAAGTGAGGGAGTAAATCTGCAGATGATCCAGCCCCAGACACTATCTCACTACCACTGAATGGAGACCCCAAGTAAGAAACACCTAGTTGAGCCCATTAAACCCTGGAATCATGAGAGAGAGAAAAAATTATTCCTGTTGTTTTAAGCCACTAATATGTATACAATTTGTTACATAGCAATAGATAACTAGAACATTTAGCTATTAAAGTCAATATTTTTTAACCCTTAAAATGCCAAGAAGATTAAGTTAACATTACAATCCAACTTTTTTCCCATAAGTGTGTTTTTAAGATAATATCTTTCTTTTATATAAAAGTTTGCTTTTAAGATGATGTCTTTCTTCATTTCTAAAAAATTGTGTAAAGTCTGTTGTAGTGAATGTATGTTGACCTTTGTCTGTGCAACCTATCCTCCAGTTCAGGTTGGTCCATGAGAGGTTGCCATCATTCAGGAAGTGCTATATGTCTGGCCCACCATGCTGAGATAATTCACCTATAGAATGAACTACTGTGAGTTAGGTATAAGTTAAGTTACTGTAACAAAGAGGCTCCAAAATATAATTAGAGAAACAAGATTATTTCACTCTCCTGTAAAGCCCAGAAGTGAGTATTTCAGGGCTAGCAAAGTGATTCTGCTCTAGGGTTGTCAGGGATGCAGTCTTTTCTTGCTGTTTCCTCTATCACCTCCTAGGGTAATCTTCATCTGCAGGGTCAGCACCACTCACTAGCATCATATCCACACCGTCACTTGCAGGAAGGGAGAAAGACAGCAGAATGAATAGCAAGAAACTGCCATATTAAAAAGATTCCAAAATTTCCACCCATTACTTCTACTGTTTTTCCATTAGCCAAAGCTTACAGCCACCCCTATCTACAAGGAAATCTAGGAAATGTTGACTCTAACTGAGCAGACATATATGGTTTGGGCACACTGACTCTAAGATGGCCCTTTCTTCCTGCTATTCACACCCTTGTATAATCCCCTCCCCCTGAATGTGGGCAGGACTTAATTCTAACCAATAGACTATAGTAATGGTAATGGGATGCTCATGATTACATGTATGTGATTGTACTACTTAAGAATGCAATGTCCATCTTGCTAGGAGAATCTCTCCCTTGCTGGCTTGGAAGAAGAAAGTTGCCATGTTGTGAGCTGCTGTACAGAGAGGGACAAATGAGATAAGTCCCATACCACTGTCCTTTCTTCTGTCTAGTGAACTTTGATACCTAAAGTCTCAATCTGATTTTAATGCTTATTTTTCTCTGCTTTAGTTTCTGCCTTCCCCAAAAAGGAGAGGGATGGCCTTTGATCCACACGAGCACAGGGAAGAGAATAATACCAAGATACCATATCAATCTTTCTATGAATAATAACTGCAACACATTTCTTGCTTAATTATCTAAAGGCAAACACACCACCCCCAGTGGCAACTGTATTAGTTTCCTAGAGTTTCCATGACAAATTACCACAACCTTGTATGGCTTAAAACAATAGAAATTTATTGTCTCACAGATCTGGAGGCTAAAAGCCTGAAATTGAGGTAGCAGCAGGACCATGCTCTCTCTGAAAGTTCGAGGGAAGGATCCTTCCTTGCCTCTGCCTGGGTTCTGGTTATTGTAATACTTGGTGTCCCTTGGCTTATAGATGAATCACTCCAATTTCTGTCTCCATAGTCATATGGAATTCTCCTGTGTCTGTCTATGTCTTACTTTCCCACTTCTTGTAAAAAAACTAGTCATTTGATTAGGGCCCACCCCAATCCAATATGACCTCATCTGAACTAGATCACATCTACAAAGACCCTACTTTTAGATAAGGTCAGATACTGGAGGTAAAGACCTGAACATCTTTTGGGGGGTACAATTCAACCCATAACAACATTGAGTATTAATTTACTTCCATAGACAATATAATCTAGTTTACTTGAGAGTATATTCTTGCTATCAATATGACTTGGATGAAACACTCAGCAAAATAATAGCCCTCATTGATGGTGCTAAAAACTTTATCTTTTATAGGCCTTGAACTGTTTTTAACTGTCTAGTCCTCCAGAGCTTCTGAGTTTGCAACCCCTTGGATAGAGTTTAGCTTTGCAGGCCTGGAACTAGTCACATGTTGAACGTGGCTATGTCCATATCTGAAATGTCTTCTTTGTTCTTAAAATTAATTCTCAAAGAATAAATTTTATTTTAAAGTTCTTAAAGGAAGTTATCTCATAATATCTGTCACATACCAACAATATGAGCTTTGTATTTCCTTTGTAGACTAATATATAATGGTTCGGTGAGTAGAAGTTAATAGAGATGCAGATTTTACTAAATTATGGAACAAAAATCTAAACATTAAAGTAATCTGAAAGTGGAATGGGGATCAGTGTAGAGTAGTGACTAGTCTGCCCCATAGGTGTTTATTCAAAGGATTGAGTGTGCTATATCAAAGACTACAGATTAGAGAGTGCACAGTGACCTTCATATATACTAAGTCTTCAAGAAATAACAACTGAAGCAATGATAGAGAGAAGGTTCCTCCGAGGTCTCATCCAAATCTGAGATTCTGTAATTTTACCAGGAGTCCATTTAGAAGAAAGTCATTTAGTACTCCTAAAATTTTAGGTGCTTAGTATTTTTATTAATATTACTCTGGTCCATATTCCCAAACTTCCTTTATAATAGCTGGCAACCATTGTAAACTGAGGCTCACCCTGTTTCTTTGACATATGTAAGATGACACAGTTAATAAGATACAAAATCAAGATTCGAATCTGTTTGGCTCTAAAGTCATACTTCCTACCCATTATACCATTTCAAAGAACTAGTTGATTACCTTATGGAGAGAAAATACCAAATGGATAATAATTTTCAAGCAAGGCAGAGACATAGATGTATACTTTTCACTCTTCCTTGATAAGGTCTCATGAATGAAAGAGACCACATAGCTAGATCAGAAAAGAATTTTACCTTTGCTGAGCTCCATCCTTGGGAATAAAAGCCAAGAGAAAGCCCACTGAGGATTCCAGCTACCATGTTAAAGGAAGTTTGGGAATATGGACCAGAGATAACTGCTGGGAGAATTTGCAAACTCTGGAACTTTCTTAACAAGTGTATATACCTTGTTTAAGTCTTTTCTCCAAAATGATTAGTTGAAAACCCACAAAGAGAAAAGGACCTGGATACCTGTCTTTGTGCACAGTAAAGAAGAGTGTTACTCTTTTTAACAAAAAGGCCTCATGGGGAGAATAAAGAAAACCTTTAATGACACAGTTTGCAGTAGAAGCATATAAAAGAGAGAAAAGGACTTAGGTGACCAGGAGCTGGTTGGGGCCAAGCTCAGTAAGCAGTAGAACATTTCACTGTCTCCCCTGGGACACACAGATGACTGACCATATAGGACAGGTACTCAGAGTTGCACTGTAGGAGTCATTCTCAAAATGCAGTTCCCAGACCAGTACATCTTCTTCACCTGGGAACTCATTTGGTATGCAAATGCTGCAGCCCCATTCCTGATCTACTAAATCAAAAAATCTGAGAATGAGGTCCAACAATCTGTATTTTAACAAGCCTCCAAATGATTCTGATATATGCTAAAGTTTATACACCACTGCACTAGGGAATAGGATTTGGCTCATTATAGCATTTCACCTCAGGAGGTACTATTCCCCTGATACAAGTGAAAACAAAAACAAGATGATTAGAAAGTAATTGTGCTGGGAAAGCTAGAGATATTTCTTGTCTTCGATATTCACCAACAGGGAGAAATAGGGAGATCTCCCCAGGCAAGGCTGGGCAAGGATGGCTTACATGTCCTCCAGAGTGGGCTCTATGCTGAAGCTGAAGAGGCCAGCAGCATCTGTACCCTCCCCCAACCCCATGTCCCCACACATCTCCCCACCCGCCCCATACATGTCGCCCACCAGGCTGCAGCCCAGACCACACTGGAGAACCCCGCACCTAGCCTAGAGTTCACCTCCAGAGCCCATGACTAATCACAGGTGTTGGAGACAAAATATCACAGAAGCAAAGAGAATAATCCATTGAATGATCATGAGTCATCACTCCCAATAGCATCTTTCTTCCATGTATATTACTATACAATCCACATTTGTTTGCTGACAGTTTTACTTGTTAACCAAAACCAAGAAACACACTATAAATGATACAAAAATAGCACTTAAATTAGTGAAACTTACCGTTATCAGTTAGCAATGAATTTGGTGGAAAACAACATATGCCTAAGATAAACACAGATTATTCATTCTAGCCAGGCACTTTAAAGAAAAAATCAAAATTAAAAAAAAAAAAAGAATCCAGACTCTGATTATCAATGGAATATAAGGCACTGGTTCGTAAAACAAAAAGGTTCTTTATTCAACTTGTTTAAAACATAACAAATCTACTAGCCTTAATAAACTGATGTTTATACATTCTAATGAGTTAGAAAAAGCACTATACAAGATCATGCCCAAACACATTTGAAACTACGACGTTTCATTTTCCAGATTTCAATACATGAATTTTTAAATTTAAATTTCTCCTAACAAGTAACCAATGCTCTCATGGTATCATACAGAATCTATTTTCAAATATTTTCTTTCCTTCAGAGATTAAGTACATCAAAACAGGAAGAAACATTTTAAACAAACACTTTTGTTGAAGAAAGAAAAATTCAAGGCCTCTCACCTTTAGCAAAAGATAATCAATGAGGTGGCATGAAGGAAGGTAGCTAAGCCATAAATAAAAGCGGACTTTGGTTACAGAACATTATATAAATGTCAATGTTGCTGGAATGATGCCAAAACTCCTCTTTGAGAGGCTGGGAACATGAGTCACATAGATTTAAACAGTGAAAAGGAAGGGGAAGCAGTCCTGGAACTTTGTCTGCCATAGCTATGATAGGTGACAATAGATGTTTCTCATCCTCAAGTGCTTAAGATTCTTCTTCATTAAAACAATGGTAATACAGAGAAGATATTGATGTTGGGGATAGGAGGGTAGGGGTGAAAGGAGGGGACACTAGAGCAGTAAATGGGTTCTATTTAGTTCATACAGTTCTCTTTCCAACCTTGCTGTATTCATTCAGACACCTAATTATATCACCATATGCTTTCAAAAGAACATTTTTTCACTGCATCTAAAATAAGCATATGGTGAAATATGTTTTCAATGTTACCTTTCAAATAAAGTAAAGAAGAACTGATGTAGTATATAATACTTCAAATATGTAAGAGGTTTGAAGACCTTTGAGATATAACATCAGAATAGATGGATTAATAATTTTCTTGACATTTTTGCATGTTTGATTAATTAATTGGTGTCTTGAGACTATGTCATTTTATATCAAGATCTGAATGTACATGGGTTAATTTACTAGTGAATTTTAATTGGATTCGAAATTGGGGTATATGTCTCTGAGGATCATAACTGGTCAGGGTAGTCAAAAGAATTAATGCATTTCAGAATATTAACTTATTTTTGAATGCCTTATGGTCTTCCTGAGTTCATACATTCATCAAAGTTTTCCTCTCAGCACAAACTCATGTCCACACATTTGGCTGTTATAAAAGATTAGTCAAATGTAAAATTATAAGAAGTAAAAAGAATTAACAGAAGTGTTACTGATATTTAAATTAATTTACAGAAAATGCACACGCAGTAGAAAAAATTCCACTGTGCATTTCTTGGATAACTACAACTATTTTCTATCAAATAAGAATGCATCCACCAATGTTAGCAAATTAAGCCATTTAAACAATAATTTTTGCCAATTTGTTTTAGAAATTTGTGTGTCAGAATATTCATCAAGTAGATTGGAGGTCAGAAAACATAAGCATTAGTCTTGGCTCATCCACTCACTATTTTTGCAACTCTGTCTCTTTGTGTTGAATTAACTGTGCTTATCTATAAAATGATGTTGCACACCAAAATTACCAAGGTTCCTCGAATTCTGGTTCCATGAAGCCTGCAGAGAAAAGAGGTTGCTAACTTCATTGTGCTCATTGAGCTACCAATCACTCAAGGACACCAAACACAAGGTGTTGCACACTCTGCAGTTTATAGACATGAGGTCTAGAAGAATTCTGTAACAATTTGGGGCCTAACAATGAGCAGAAGCCAGCCTCACAGTGCTCCAGTGCATATTAGTAGGTCCCAACATATTACCAGAAACTTCTTGAAGTAAGGCAAGTGGTCCAGGAATACCTTCCAGGCAACATGCAGGGACTCCTGGGCCCATTACCTTGCCTTCATGAGTCCTGCTCCACAAGAAGACAAAGCATACTCCTTTATGCACATTGTCCTCTGTTTTATTTTCCTGCTTTGTGTGGGTGAGTAAAGACTCTCCAGTATTATCTAGAACCAGAAGAGGCAAAGCTTCACAAGTACTTGATGTGGCCTACAAGGCCTTGTATGATTTGGCCACTTACCTACCTCTAAGTTCACTTACCTTGAATAGCAGTGAGACTCTCCCTTACTCTCTATGCTCTTTAGAGTAGCCATCTTACCTCCTGCCTGAGGGCCTCAGCACCTGCAGCTTCCTCTTGAAGGTTCCACTTGCATGTTCCATAGGCCCACAGAGTCTTGATCTAGTAACACATTCAGATCTATTAATGTATCACATTCTTAGGAAAACTTTTCATGACCTCCAGTCTAGATCAGGAGTGTGTATGATAAACTCTAAAGGACTATGATCCTTTCCTTCACTTATCTACATTTGTAATTATGCATTCATTGATGGCATTATTTCAATAATGTCTATTTCCCCAACTCAGTGGTAACATCAATGAGAATGTGTACTTTGAGCCTTTGTTCACCAGTTCTATCATTCAAGTTCACAGCTGCAAGCAACAAAAACCAATTCTGACTGATTTATAAGATAGTATAGATAGGAGTTAAAAGCCTCCGTCACCAAGTTGCCTGCATCTGAATGCTGACTCTGCCACTCTATCACCTCCAACAGGTTGTTTAATTTCTGCATGCCTCAGCTTTCTCATATGTAAAAAGAGGATAATAGGAGGATCTACCTATTAGAATTGTAGTGAGGATTGAATAAGTTTAAACACTTAGTAAGAAAAGAACAAATCAATGTTAAGCAACCAAAAGATTTTAGCTATTATTTAAACAGAAAATAAATTCATTAATATTTATTTTAAAGGATATTCATGTAATAATGAAATATTATTAAAAGATCATTGGGTAATATTCTAATTCTAAAAAAGTGAAAATTATAAGGTTAGAAAAGATTAGGGTTTGGGGGTAAATGAGAAGTGACTACAAAGGAGCAGCATGAGAGAATCTGAGGCATGATGGGACTGTTCTATATCATGACTGTAGTGGTGGGTACATGACTTCATTGTATATCGTCAAAATCCATAGACCCATCTGCCATAAAGACTGAATTTATTGTACATAAATTTTAAAATGAATGGTTATTTGATAACTCATATAATCACTGTAATGTTGAAGAACTAGGCCTAGACACAGAGCAGAAATAAAGAAGGCCAGTCAATATTGAGGACCATAGCCCAAATCAGTTCAGTGGAAACAAAGCACCACCACTGCTGAATGCTGAATGCCAGAAATCACACCAGTGCCATCATCCGGAACACAGAACATGTAAAGCTGCCATTGACATTTAGTGCCCCTGCTGCCCGTACTGCTCCTGGAGACTGGATATTGACACTTCCATGGCAACCAACTGCCAACTGCCCCTACTTCTTGGGCTACTAGCTACCAATTCAAAGTCTAAGGTAGGTGGAAAAGATTGGCCAAGTCTAGTCATGTACACATATCTTAGCTGCAAGGGAGCAAGATAAATGAGTGTCTGTTTCAGCTTTATAATTACAGGAAAATGCTACTAACAACATTAATAAGATGGAAAATTATCCAGAATATATGGATGGGTTCAGATGATGGGAATTAAAAACTAAAAACTAAAGCAAAGTATACATGTCAATGGAAATTTGAATCAGATTTACAGCAGAGTGAGTGCTGAAATTAGGCCATTCAGAAAAGAGGTTCTTATTAACAAATAACTTTAATGGTAGCCAATTATTCCCATCTAATTTAAATAAACTAGCACTTAACAAAGAATAGGATATTACAGTGGAAAGAAAACTGAACCAGGCATCCACAGATCTTGAATTCATGGACAAATACCTTGACCCCCTTATGGTTTTACTCTCATATCTATCAAAGAAGCCCTACGTAGGGTTGTTGTGAGAAATGAGGAGGAAACTGAGTTTTTAAAACTCTAAATCCTATTAAATGTAAGCTACAGAATAATATAAGGCTTTTAAATGATTTAAATTTCTGTTTCCAGAAATTATAAGATCTCTAAGATATGTTTGCTGGAGAAGAAATTGCTATCCTTCTACCTCATATTTCTGTGTAAGGTCACGGGAGATGGAATATTCCCACCTATGCTCTCAGGTTATCTCTCCACCCATTTCCAAGCTACTCTTCTGCCTCCTATGAGAAGGCTAAGGTCATTAGCCTTATTCTCAGATCAAATTTTACTAGTGGCTGGGCTACTGTTCCTTAAAGGTAAAAACAAGTTCCGCTGATTCTCTATCATTTCCTGTCCCTATGCTGCCAGTTCATAGAGCAGAGCCTGCCTTCAGAGGCAGGCCAGCCATGCTCATCCATAGGCTGGCTAGGTAAATGCATCTAGACAGGAAACAGGGAGCAAGAAGCCCTGCTTAGACTTCTAGGACTCTCCCTCACGGACAATTGCCACTTTATAGGGAAACCTTCCTCCTACAGATGTGGGCATTTGCCCACCTATTCTATTTTAGAAGTCATTACATTACTTGTACTTTGCCCAACCCCAATTGGGTTGTTGTTCCTTAGTCAAGAGTTCTGGAGAGATGGGTAAGTAGTAGGATTTAGTATTAAAATTCTAACCAAAACAGAAAATATTTTTAGTAGAAGAAAGAAAAGCCTAAGAACAACATCTATCTTATAATTCTGTTTCTGTCCAAATATGATGTCCCCAAATCCTGTACATCTTTATATATGATTACAAAAATAATTTTTTAAAAGGACAGAAAAAATGCAAACCAAATTCTTTAACCATACCTGCCATTCAAGAGGAGAATGGGATAGAGGAAGTTAAAGGGGGAAAATGTGAACAGAGATGTTGACTTTTTCCTTTATATAGTTCCATATATTTTAATTTTTACAGTGAGCATTAGTATATTATGTGCTTTTAAAAATCAGGTTTTATAGTTTTTAACACATAGAATAACTTTGCTAAATGTCAGAAATCTAAAGAACAACCAATCTCATACACAAAAGATTTCCTTAAGCAAATGCAAGGTCTTATCTAAAATAAAATCTCCCCTACCACCAAAAAAAAATGGTAAGAACTGTAAGAATCTGTGGACAAAAGTCATTAAAAGAAGATAATAAAAGACACAATACAAAATAATTCCTATTTTCAGTTTTATTCTTGGCTTGCTTAACTTGCTATCAACTCTGGGCCTTTCATAGAAATTAATTTCTATTAATCAATATTAATATTAAAATCAAATTAATATTAAATTCTATTAATCAATACGTATTTTAAAGGATGGATGAATGGATAAAGGATTATGAATTTCCGAAGAACAAAAAAGAGGGTGCAGCTTGCCAAGCCAGGAAATGATATTTGTCTTCTGAAGTCAGTATTATTACCATTGTATCTACTCATTGTATCTAGACATATGTCACAAATGTATTATATGTATGTGTATGAACACAATTCACTCAAAATATCTATTACTGAGCTTCCTAAAAGCAAGGGCCATGATTTAGCCACCTTTGAATCAGACTACGCAGTGCAATAAACTGACACCTTGTTGTCAGCTCAAAATATTTTAGCTACCATTGTTTAAAGACTATGCTGGCCACTTAAACATACTGTCATTTAACCTAGAACTTCTAGGTAGATATTTCTCCAAAATTCATATGTTAAAATTCTAATCCCCAGTACCTCTGAATATGACTGTATTTGGAGATAAGGTCTTTAAAGTGGTAATTAAGGTAAAACGAGGTCATATTGATAGTCCCTAATCTAATATGACTGGTGTACTTATAAGAAGAGATTAGAACACACACACACAGAAGAAAGACCATGTGAAGACACCAGAGAAAGATGGCCATCTATAAACCAAGAAGAGTAGGAGGAACAAAGTCACGAATGGGGCTGGACCTGCCCCTGCGGGTGGTGGAGGATCCCTGGGAGGGAGAGTGAGGCTGCAGAGGCTCCCCTGAATAAGAGGGGGTTCCTGGCCTCATTTGGCGACTCTCCAGCCCAGGGTCCTGTGCTGGCTGGAAAATTACTGCTTGGCTATCGTCCATGGGAACATAGGCTATCGCCCATGGGAACATAGGCTATCACCCATGGGAACATAACATTCTAACAATAAGCTTTCTGCTTCTGTACCCCCGCTTGCACAACCGACCTGTAGGTTGACAGGTAGTGAATAAGAGAAAAATAGACCTTTGTGTTTAAGACAGAATGAGGAATGGGATTTAGGGCTTAAAAACTCTATACCTCTACATTTTGGGACTGCTTAATTTGGGGTCTGCGTTCCCCTGGCAGACCCAGCTGGCTGAATAAAGAGTATGTTTCCTATAACTCACTGATTTCTGGTGGTCCATGTGTCTTTCGGAGGCTGGCGGCTACAACAGTCCCAGCCCAGGGAAGAGGAGATTCCAATAACTCTGACTGTAAAAACCAGAAGGGATTCTGGCCATCTGGGTGAGACGGAAGGAGACTGAAACCCTAGATGCCCTGATGAAGGGACCACTCATAGGCTTTCTGACCTGAGGACACTTACCCGGGACACCGGCGGTGGGTCATAGGCTTGCATGGGATTCATTTTGAGAAAGTCTGCATCACCTGGTGCCAGAATGAGGGCTGGAAGGGTAGCCACCACTGTGCCTTAGTCCAGCCCCGCTACCAGCCAATCTACAGACCCCCCAGCTTGACTGTGCAGACCCCTCCCACAAGGACATTAGGAAGCTCTGGCCTAAGGAGATCAGCATGCCTCACTCAACCTGCAGATTGCCTGGGGCTGGTTGGCTGCCACACCCTGCACCAATTTCAGGCCCAAACACTCACAGCTGGCAGCCAGCACTGTGAGCACGCATTTTCGGCAGATCACTGCTGCCAACACAAACTTCGGCGGATCTCAGGGATCTGTGTGCCAGTCTCAGACAGCAGCTGGTCTTGCTATGATCTGGGACTTCTGCGAAAATGGGCAAACGGTTTCTGAAGTTGCAGCAAGACTGAAGATGTATTGATCTGACTGCCACTGTCTCCCTGAGATCCCGCCCCACCCTACCCACAAATTGCTCCTGGTGGCCCACTGACCGTGTACCATCACTGCCCTGCCCCCCACCACCACCAGGTCTCCCAATCCACACAAGCAACAAACTTTGGCTAGCACAGTGCAGGCACTGCATGGAAATCAGTTGCAGGCAGACCTCTGCTGCCTGCAACAGTTGCAATATTGTATTCAGGGATCGCTGGGGTCTGTAGGACCACCCCAGGTGGCAATTGGTCTCACTGTGACCTATGACTACAGTGGTAATGCCCGGGCACAGAAGCTTCTGCAAAACTGAGGCTATATTAGCCTGACGGCCGATGTCTCCCTGAGATCCTGCTTCACCCAAGCCACAAAGTGCCTACAGCTCATTGACAGGCATCCTCCCCTACCCTGCCTGGCTCTGGGGTTGTATATTCTGCACAACACACCTTGACTAGTGCAGTGAGTGCATTTTGGAGAAAACAGTTGTGGGAAGACCACTGCTGCCTGTACAAGCCGCAATATCTCTTGAGGGGATCACAGGGATCTGTGGGACTGCCCAAGACAGCAGCTTGTCTCCATATGATCTGTGACTACTGCAGGAACATGCTGACACAGAAACTGCAGAAAATTGAGGCCATTGGCCTGAAAGCCTTTGACTCCCTGAGCTCCTGCCCCATCCAATACACAAAGTGCCTGATGCACATTGATAGACAGCTGCCCCTGCCCTGCGGTGGTGCATTCAAGCCCAAGGTGGGCAGCAGCTGACCTTGCTCCTATTGGAAATTTGTACAGGGAACCACAGAGACAGCACTAGCATATAAACTGACACTGCAGTGATAGGGGGAAATTTACTCAATAGACCCAGGAGACTCTCGGAGTCCTTGCATCACCCAATATGCATATCACCCAGAGGCTCTTCCAGTTTCAGAGACTTACACTCAACTGTCAGGCAATATCAGACCTGGAAGAGCACTGGTCACTCTGCTAAACTGCCCTAGGTCAGGGACAGGGGATAAACAGACCACTGGCTACAGCGTTGTCTCTTCCAATTATCTATAGATCCAGCATAGGCAACAACCATCTCTGGATAGCTTTGTAGTTCCCACCGGGTAGCCCTGAGCATTCAAAAGCAGAGGCTGACCTTGGCCTACTGGGGAGCCCCCCGCCAAAGGGCCACAAAACCAATGCATCTGGAGGCTGGCACCAGACCACAACAGAGCAACTCCTGACTAGCCCCATTAGCAGTACACACAAAGGGTGGCTGCAACAAGTACACAAGCCTGCTAGGGCAAATCCCACTCAGTGGGGTCAGTCCCCAGACGGCAACTCTACCCTGTGGGTGCAGCCGATTCCCATAATTAGTCAGTGTGAGTGTTAATCCTATCCACTGATCTACTAACAACAATAAGGCTTGACGACAATAGATCACACACAAACCACACAAAGATCACATCCAGAGCCCCTCCACAAAGGGGATCAGGAAGAGTGTGCCACTGGGCCACAAAGGACACCTTCCACATTAGGCCGTCTGGCCAAGGCTGAGAGAAGAAACAAATATTCCTGACATATAGAAACAAACACAGAAAGGCTAATAAAATGAGAAAACAAAGAAACATGCCACAAATGAAACAACAGGAGAAAACTCCAGAAAATAAGCAAAATGAAACAGAGGCAAGCAACCTACCAGAGACAGAGTTCGAAATGATGGTTATAAGGATGCTCGATGAACTTAAGGGGAGAATAGATGAGCACAATGAGAACCTCAACAGAGAGACAGTAAGAATAAAAAAGGACATAGAAACCATAAAAAAGAACCAGACAGAAATGAATAATACAATAACTGAAATGAAGAATAAACTAGAAGGATTCAACAGTAGATTGGACAAAGGAGAAGACTGAATCAGCGAACTGGAAGACAAGGTAGCAGAATACACCCAATCAGAAAAACAAAAAGAAAAAAGAATTTCAAAAAATGAGGATCGTTTTAAGACACCTCTGGGACAATATGAAGTATAACAATATCTGGATCATAGGAGTACCTGAAGGAGAGGAGAAAGAGCAAGGGATTGAGAATCTATTTGAAGAAGTAATGACATAAAACTTCCCTTACCTGGCACAGTAATTAGACATACAAACAAGTTCAGGAAGCACAGAGTCCCAAACAAGAGGAATTCAAACAGACCTACACCAAGACACATCACAATTAAAATGCCAAAGGTCAAGACAAAGAGAGAATCCTAAAAGCAGCAAGAGAAAGGCAGGTAGTTAGGTACCCTCATAAGAATGTCTGCTGATTTTTCAATGGAAACTTTACAGGCCAGAAGAGACTAGCAAGAAAAACAAGAATCTACAATCATGAATACTCTACCCAGCAAGGCTTTCGATTAAAATGGAAGATGAGATAAAGAACTTCCCAGACAGGGAAAAGCTTAAGGAACTCATCACCAACAAGCCAGTATTACAAGAAATGTTAAAGGGACTTCTGTAAAAAGAGAAGGGGTAAAAAAGAAACTAAAAAAAAAAAAAACAAATACAAATAATAAAATGGCAATAACTAGGTACCTATCAGTAATCACTTTAAATGTAAATGGATTAAATGCTCCAATCAAAAGACACAGGGTAGCCGAATGGATAAGAAAACAAGACGCATGCATATGCTGTCTACAAGAGATGCACTTCAGATCAAATGACACTCATAGACTGAAAGTAAAGGGATGAAAAAAGGTATTTCACACAAATGAAAATAAAAAAAAAAAGCTGGGGTAGTGAAACTTATATCAGATAAAATAGACTTTAAAACAAAGGCTATAATAAGAGACAAAGAAAGGCATTACATAATGATAAAGGGAGCAATAAATCAAGAGAACATAACCCTAGTAAACATATAAGCACCCAATATAGGAGCACCTATACACATAAAGCAATTACTGGCTGACGTAAAAGGAGAGATCAACAGTAATACACTCACAGTAGGAGACTTTAACACCCCATTGACACCAATGAACAGTTCTTCCAGGCAAAGAATCAACAAAGAAACATGGGTGTAAAAGACACACTAGAACATATAGATATTTTCAGAGCATTTTACCCCAAAGCAGCGAAATATACATTCTTCTCAAGTGCACATGGTACATTTTCCAGGACAGACCACATGTTAGGACACAAAACAAGTCTCAATAAATTTAAGAAGACTGAAATCAAATCAACTGTCTTCTCTAATCATAATGGTATGAAACTAGAAATCAACTACAAGAAAAAAACTGGAAAATAGACGAACATACGGAAGCTAAATAACATGCTACTAAACAATGAATGGGTTATCAATGAGATCAAGGAAGAAATTAAGATACCTAGAGACAATTGAAAATGAAAATACAATGACTCAAAATTTATGAGACACAGCAAAAGCAGTCTTAAGAGGGAAATTCATAGCAATACACATCTACGTCAAGAAACAAGAAAAAGCTCAAATAAACGATCTAACCTTACACTTAAAAGAACTTGAAAAAGAAAAGCAAACAAAGCCCAAAGTGAATAGAAGGAAGGAAATAATAAAGATCAGAGCGGAAATAAACAAAATAGAGTCCAGAAAAACAATACAAAAGATTAATGAAACCAAGAGCTGGTTCTTCAAAAGGATAAACAAAATGACAGACCCTTAATCAAACACACCAAGGAAAAGAGAGGACTCAAATATATAAAATCCGAAATGAAAGAGAAGAAATAACTACAGACTCCATAGAAATGCAAAGGATCATAAGAAAATATCACAAGCAATTATATGCCAACAAATTGGACAATCTGGAAGAAATGGACACATTCCTAGGAACATACAATTTTCCAAGATTGAGTCAAGAAGAAACAGAAAATTTGAACCGACTGATTACCACCAATGAAACAGAATCAGCAACCAAAAACCTCCCAAAAAAACAGAAGTCCTAGACCAGATGGCTTCGCCAGCAAATTTTACCAAACATTCAAAGAAGAATTAACACCTATTCTTCTCAAACTATTCCAAAAAATTCAAGAAGAGGGAAGGCCCCCTAACTCCTTTTATAAGCCACCATTACCTTGATTCCAAAACCAGAAAAAGACATTACAAAAAAAGAAATAATAGGCCAATATCTCTTATGAACTTTGCTGCAAAAATCCTCAACAAAATATCAGCAAACTGAATTCAGCAATACATTAAAAATATCATACACCATGATTAAGTTGGATTTATTCCTGAGATGAAAGGTTGGTTCAATATCCCCAAATCAATTAATGTGATATACCACATTAACAAATCAAAAGATAAAAACCATATGATCATATCAATAGATGCAGAAAAAGCGTTCGACAAAATCCAGCATCCATTTAGGAAAAAAATCTCTCAGCAAAGTGGAAATAGAGGGAACATACCTCAACATAATACAGGCCATATATGACAAACCTACAGCTAACATCATACTCAATGGGGAAAGGCTAAAAGTATTTTTTTCCTTAAGGTCAGGAACAAGACAAGGATGCCCACTTTCAGCACTCCTCTTCAACACTGTATTGGAAGTCTTAGCCACAGCAATAAGACAAGAAAGAGAAATAAAAGGTATCTGAATTGGAAAGGAAGAAGTAAAACTCTCGTTATTTGTCAATGATATGATACTATATATAGAGAACCCTAAAGATTCCACCAAAAAACTGTTAGAACCATTCAATGAATTCAGAAAAGTAGCAGGTTACAAAATAAATATTCAGAAGTCAGTGGCATTTTTATACACCAATAACGAACTTTTGGAAAGAGAAATTAAGAAAACAATCCCATTTACAACTGCATCGAAAACTATAAAATACCTGGGAATCAAATTAACCAAGGAGGTAAAAGACCTGTTCTCAGAAAATTACAAGTCATTGAAAAAAGAAACTGAAGAAGATACATATAAATGGAAGCATATACCATGCTCATGGATAGGAAGAATCAACATCATTAAAATGGCCATACTACCTAAAGCAATCTGTAGATTCAATACAAACCCTACCAAAATACCAATGGCATTTTTCAGAAAGTTAGAACAAATAATCCTAAAATGTATATGGAACCATAAAAAACCCCAAATAGTCACAGCAATCTTCAGAAAGAAGAACAAAGTTGGAGGCATCACACAATCTGATATCAAACAATACTACAAGGCTACAGTAATCAAAACAGCATGGTACTGGCATAAAAACAGATACATTGATCAATGGAACAGAATAGAGAGCCCAGAAATAAATCCACACCTTTATGCTCACTTAATATGTGACAAAGAAGGTAAGAATATACAATGGGGTAAAGATAGTCTCTTCAACAAATGCTCTTGGGAAAATTGGACAGATACATGCAAAAAAAAAAAAAAAAAAAAAAGAAAAGAAAAAGAAACTGGACCACCTTCTTAGAATTTATACAAGAATAGACTCAAAATGGATTAAAGACTTAAATGTAAGACCTGAAACCATAAAACTTCTTGAAGGAAACATAGGCAGTAAACTCTCCGATATTGCTAACAGTAATTTCTTTTCAGATACATCTCCCTGGGCAAGGGAAACAAAAGAAAAAATAAACAAATGGGACTACATCAAACTAAAAAGTTTTTGTACAGCAAAGGAAACCATCAACAAAACAAAAAGACAACCGACTGATTGGGAGAAGATATTCACTAATGACACCTCTGATAAGAGGTTAATATCCAAAATATATAAAGAACTCATACAACTCAACAACAACCAAAAAAAAATCCAATTAAAAAATGGGCAGAAGACCTGAACAGATACTTCCCCAAAGAGGAAATACAGATGGCAATAGACATATGAAAAGATGCTCAAGGTCACTAATCATCAGAGAAATGCAAATTAAAACCACAATAAGATATCACCTCACACCTGTCAGAATGGTTATCATCAATAAATTAAAGAACAACAGTGCTGGTGACAATGCGGAGCAAAGGGAACCTTAATACATTGTTGGTGGGATTTCTAATTGGTACAGCTGCTATTGAAAACAGTATGGAGGTTTCTCAAAAACTTAAAAATGGATATACCTTTTGACCCAGCAATTGCACTTCTGAGTATTTATCCAAAGAAAACCAAAACAATAATTAGTAAAGATCTATGTACCCCTATGTTCATGGCAGCGCAATTTATAATAGACAAGATATGGAAGCAACCTAAATGCCCATCAGTAGACAACTAGATCAAGAATTTATGGTTCATATAGACAATAGACTATTACTCGATCATTAAAAAAAATGAAATCCGACCATTTGCAATGACATGGATGGACCTACAGGTTATTATGCTGAGTGAAATAAGACAGAAAGATAAATACCATATGATTACACTTATATGCAGAATTTAAGGGACAAAAGAACAAAATAATCAAAAACAGACTCTCAAATATAGAGGACAATTTGGTGATAGATAGGGTGGGTTGGAGGGCTGGGAGAATGAGATGAAGGGTTAAAGAAGTACAAATTAGTAGCTGATGGATGGTGACGGGGATGAGGAGCACGGCACAGGGAATGCAGTTAGCATTAATATATTGGCTAGGTGGAAAACCAGAGGAGAGAAGGAGCAACTAAGGAGATCATTTTATAAAGTATATAAATATCTAACGAATGTACTGTATGCTTGCAACTAAATTTTTTAAAAAGTTAAATAAAGAAAGAAAGATAGAAATTAAATTTCATTAACTTTTTTCTAACACCCAGGAGATTTTTACTTGAGGTTTCTGCTTTTCTTTACCCAAAGAACTACTACAATATTTTTCCAAAGCTTTGTAAGCCACAATCTACACTGATTTGACCATTCATGAAAATGGCATCACTCACACTGCCAGCTTGCTAGCTTAATTAGTATATATTAGGAATGACCTTCTACATTCCAATGAGGTAAATCTCCTCGTGAGGTAGGTTAACTAATGAAATCAGCAGGAAAGCCTATCATCATGTCCTATGCCTAAGTAAGTTTGTAGATGTCCCCATTTCCAGCCTCAGAGTTAATGCCTACTTATTTCGCCTAACTACAAATCTACAAATCAAAATCTATCCTTCCCTCTCTCTCCCTATCTTCCTACTCTCCATTCCCCTCTCCTTTCTCTCCTCCTCCACTGTGTCTCGCCACCACCTACAAAGTTTGAGTGCCAATAACATATTAGCATCCCCTCTCCCCGTCTCTCCCTCTCCCCCTCTCTCCTCCCTCTCTCAGTTTCTGAATGTTTCCATTTTAATGTTCCGGATCAGTCAATCCCAGCTCAACAAATTAGGCCCCAAATAGAGACAAACACAGGAAGAGAAAATGGTTATGACTTACAAGGTGCCAAAAGCCTCCACAGTGCTTTTTTCTTTTATGTAACAGTTAACACTGTCCCATATTCCCACACTAATAATCACAAGAGAAGTTTAAAGCCTGATCTCACCAGATAAACTCTCTTAAAATACATACAGCTGCCATGGTAAGTTAGCATATGAATAGCCATTAACATGTGTTAGGGATGAAAAACCCAAGCAGTAAGTAGCATAGAGCCAGACATTTAGCTCTAACATGATCCAGGCATCACTAGAGTCACAGATTTAAAGACAGGAGTGAAGGAATGAGATGGTCTAAGAAGTAAGTTATGATCTGGAATGAGATAAGGAAAACTGTACAGTAAAGTGAATTGCTTCAATGAGAATGGCAGGGGCAGATTCACATTTGTGTGGCATGCAAACTTATAAATCTTTGAAAGTTGTCACAAAGTGAATATTTATTTAGAATGAGAAAAGAAATAACATTTGTTCATTTTGAAAAACTTACATATCTGATAGGCTTTTTAACAGTTTTCTACATTTTTCACCTCCATATTCTTTGACCACCTCTTTCAAATGACAATAATTAGGTTACATCTTCTAAAGAGAGAATAGAAAAGTAATTCAATCTTTCATCTAACATGGTTGGCAGATTTTTGGCTTTTATTATTGATAGATTCTAAAAGTTTCTTTTAATTTCACAATGCCTGATATATAATGTCAAGTAAATTTTTAGGATTTTTTTTCAAATTTGACAAAGTCTCTCAATGAAGTTTCTTTCATACATGACTAGTTTCTGGTTCTGTACATTTCAAACCTTCTTTCTCTCTGCTGCCTACATTTGAGTGCCAAGAACATGTTCACGTCACAATATGCTTCCTGGTCTTGCACCTTCAAATCCAATGGCCACTGCAAGAAGTAATTTCCACACAGGGACAGTACTTTGATTGTGAGGTCATGTATTAAACGTAGAACACACATCAGCGGACTTTTTATTTTTATAACATTTCTCTGTAACCAATTCTCACTAAGAAAGACAAATACATCATAAAAGCAGCAGATCAACCAACACTAACACTAGTACAAAGATTAAAAGGCAAAAGTAGAAAGATCATGTATAATTACAACAGTAAATTAAGGGATACACACAAATACACACATACAAAAGGAGTAAAATATCAAGACAAAAACATAAACTTGGAGGGGGTGAGTAAAAACGGTTGTGATTTTAGAATGTGTTCAAACTTAAGCAACCATCGACTTAAAATATATTGTTATAAACATAGCTTGTGTACATATGAAGCATATAGTAAACACAAACCAAAAGTCTACATGAAATACACAAGAAATAAAGAGAATCCAAACAGAACACTACAGAAAGTCATCAACATACATGAGAAGAGAGCAAGAGAATATGAAAGGAACATAGAACACAAAAACAATCAGAAAACAATAAAATGACAATAACTATATACCTATCAGTAATAACTTTCATTGTAAATGGATTAAATGCTGTAGTCAAAAGAAATGGATAAAGAAGATGTGGTAAATATACACAGTAGAATATTAGCCATAAAAAGGGATGAAATCTTACCATTGTGACAACATAGAAGGATCTAGAGGGTATTATGCTAAATGAAATTAGACAAAGACAAATACCATATGATTTCACTCATATATGGAACCTAAAAAACTAAACAAACAAACAAACAAAACAGAAACAAACTCATAGATACAAAGAACAAACTTATGCTTGCCAGATGAGAGGGTGTTTGGGGGGCTGGGTGAAAAAGGTGAAGGGATTGAGAAGTACAAACTGGCAGTTATAAACTAGTAACAGGATGTAAAGTGCAGTTTAGGGAATATTGTAATAACCATATATGGCATCAGGTGGGTGCAGACTTATCAGGGGGATCACTTTGTAAGTTATATACCTAAAATTGAAATAATATTGAATGTCATCTATAATTGAGAAACTTTTTAAAAATTAAAAAGAAAAAATCACTTAGATTACAAATAGTAGTAAAACGATACTTAAAGACAGTTGTTCTCAATCTTGGATGTATATTAGAATCACCTGGGAGCTTTTAAAACTCCTATTGTCCAGACCACACCCCAGACAAATTAATTAAAATTTCTGCATATAAGACCCAGGCATCAGTATTTTTAAAGGTCCCAAGTGATTCTGATACAATTGTATGTTAACAATTGAGAACAATTGCTTTACAGTGTATTTGTAATCAGCTAGCAGGCAAGAACAGACAAGAACACATTTAAGAATATTTACTATGATTTAATTCAGCGGGAAAAGTTGTACAAAGTACCAGACATTTGCAGCCTCTCCTGATGGCAAGAAGTCATCAAAGTAAGAAGATTCAAAGTAAAGACTATTTCAAGGATTTGGCTAAAAGACTTTTTGTCAAGACTTCAGAAAAAAATTGACCCTCTCCACTAGGCAAACAGCTTCTATGTCTAATATGGGCTTTGTCTTGCAGCACTGCAACTGTCAGCCAAACCAGAAAGTAACCAGTCTTAATAGATTTGTGTGGCTTTTATCTAATGGAGTAAACCCCAACAAGATTTATAGAAAGCCCACAAAACTTTTAAGAAAATTGTACTAACGAAAGAAACACCATTCTCTTAGATTAAAGGGGACAAGGAAGAAGAGCCCATTGTGCCATGAATGTTCTACAGAGGGTAGAAAGCAGATTTAGTCTGCCCAACTACCACACAGACCATGGAAAAGGAAGGATACATAGGGCTGAACCAAAGATCCCAGAGGGTGGAGCCAAGAGTACAGAGAGCTGGCAATCTACGCCCAACTGGATTTCAGAACTGCTATTGGTCAGGGTAGTCATTTCCTACTGCTGCCATAAAAAACTACCACAAATTTGGTGGATTAAAACAGCACAAATTTATGATCGTAAAGTTCTCTAGATCAGAAATCCTGCACGAGCTTCAACAAAATAAAACGACAGTTTGGCAGGGTTTTCTGGAGGCTCTGAGAGAGAATGTTTCGGATCTCTCTGGTTGTTAACAGAATTCAGGACCATGAGATTACAGGCACAAGTTCCCTAACTTCTTGCCAACTATAAATGGGGTGGGGGGGGAAGGGGTCATCTCCAGCTTCTAGAGGTCATCACATTCTTTGGCTCAGGACCTCTTTCACTATCTTCAAAGCAAGCAGCAGCCTCTCTCTGACTCACTCTTCTTCCTTCTCTCCCACTTTTAAGAACTCAGGTAAGTAGATTGGGCCCACCTGGCAATCTAAAATAATCTTCCCATCTCAACTTTAGGAACTAGGATGTGGACATTTTGGGGGGACCTTTTCTACCTTGCATAATCATTAAGTGTTATAAGTCTTCTGTTCTCCACCTTTTTAATGGGAATATCTACTATGGTGATCCTACCTCTTTCCTATCTGGTTAGGTGTGGGAGAGGGGTGGGGAGGACTGACAGTGAAAAAGAAGGACACACAATCAGTCTCTTTAATGCACAGGTCTTCAGAGCAACTAGATCTGAACTTGAGGAGCTATACCCAAGCAACCACACATGAGAAGCCTCAGTCACATCTGCATGTGATTTAGATGAAGAACTCCTGAATTTTGAGCTGACACTGTATACAGAATGACATTTCGTAGGACCTTGGAAGGGGATGCGTATACTTTGCAAGTGGGAGGGATATAAATAATCTACAACCAGACCAACAGAATATGGCAGAAGTGATGTAATGTGACTTCCGTTAGCAAATGTTGTGCTTGTCCATAACAGAATGCTCAAAAAATATAGATCGAGTGAATGGATCTACCATCTGTAGAAGACAGGGCAAAAGATTACTTTAGTAATACTGTATATAGTCACATAACCATGTATTAGAGGTTTACTATGTGCTAGGCAGTATGCTAAGTGCTTTTATACATGTATTACAATTACATTTTATTATGATCACATAAAATTGTGATTCACATAAATACTATTATCTGCACTTTATAGATGAGAACAGAAAGATTAAGTAATGTGAATATAATCATATGGTTAGTAAGTGGCTTAACAGTTATTCGAACCTGGATCCATCTAGTGCCAGTAGTCTCCTTCATTTCTTCCTCCTTTCTTTTATTTCTTTTAAACTTCCTTTTAACTAGTCATATAAATGATCAAAAAAAAACACAAACAGTACAAAAGAGTGTTTAGTGAATAGTCTCCCATTTCCCTCCTCAAAGAAAAGTATCACTACTAGTTTCCTGTGTATTGTTCTAAATATATCCTTAACATATACAAATATATGAGTATCCTTTTCTACAGAAATGGTAGTAACACAATAACTCAACCTTTTTTCATTTAATCATTTGTCTCCAAAATCCTTCAGCCATATGCTGCATTCCCATAACACATACACACACACAAGTAAAAACAAGGAAATCTCAAAGTAATCTGAGGCAGTCCATTTGTTTAAACAAGAAAACATTCATGTTGTCAAAACAAATCAAATATTTTATTCCTCCAGTTTTTTCAGTTAAATCTCTTTCCAACAGTTTAAGGGTATTAAGTATTATGTTCATCAAGCAAATGAAAAAAAAAAAAACGTGATATAACTTAAATAGTAATATTAAGGATCTATTCAAGTTAACAGATTGAACAAAAGATAAATAGCAGAGGTTTAGGTCTAACACTATTTACTGATTTTAACTAACTACTAGAGAAAAATTATGAGAGGCATACAATGAAAATATATGGACATTTTCCACAATTATGAAATATTTCTTCTTAAACATTCTGAATCTATAGCTAATGATCACATGGAAAAAATTATCATGACTATCCCTTATACTGAGGTTGCTTCCATCTATTATTGATACAAAATAAAATTTGAGCAGAAATTTTCTGAAGAGGTAGCAGAAAAGTTTTATTAGCACAAAAGAAGAAATGTAAATTTAACAAAAGATAAGAGAAAGATTTTGCAATATGAAAGATTAATTCAGTACTTCAAGAATCACTCTCCTGGAATAGGCATTTATGTTCAAAAATATGAGAAAATTATCAAACTGCATCTTTCAGGATAAATTTGGCCAATAAATGTCATACAGAATAAAACTATCAATTAATAAAACCTGTCTTTCTTTAGTAGTAAGAAAAAAAGTGGCCCAAATGTTTGGTTATAAATTTTTCATCACACCTAGGTAGGTTATACATCAAAATGACACCCTAAATAATATATGTAGATGAATAATTCACATTTGTCTTAGTTTGGGTTTCCCCCAGAAGGATATTCTGTGACAAAGATTCTAGTACAAGTAGTTGATCTAGGAGGGGATCCCAGGAAACACCATGGTGGAGTGGGAAGTCAGTGGACGGGAATTTATCAAGGCAGGTATCACGTGGGCAACCAGACTTGATACCCAAGGAGGACTAGGACAGCTGGTGTAGGTATGCCCAAACTCGGAACAAAGGAGGTGGGGTATTTTATCTACTGTCATTGGTGGAGGGATGTTCCCTAAAGGTGTTGATTCATGGACGCCTCTGACCTGCTGAGAACACAGGCAAGGGGTGCTCGGACCAGAGAAAGTCCTCAGATAGTAGCAAGACCTTTGCACTCCGGGGGTAAGACCTGAGGAGATATGGATCTCTGCCATAATATTTTAAACCAGGGGTAGGCACACGTTAACTGTAAAAGTCCAAAGAGTAAATATTTTAGGGTTTGTGGGCCTTTACAATCTCTATTGCAGCTGCTCAACTGTACAGTTATAGCACAAAAGCAGCCATAGACAATACATAAACAAATGAGCATGGCTGGTTCTCAATAAAACTTTATTTATGGACACTGAAATTTCAATTTCATATCATTTTTATGTGTTACAAAATGTCATTCTTCTTTTGTTTTTTTTCCAACCACTTAAAAATGCAAAAACTATTCTTATTTTGCAGCCATACAAAAACAAGTGGTATGCTGTATTTGGCCCACTGGCTATAGTTTGCCAACCTCTGTTTTAGACTATGAAGATATTTACCAAACATTTACAAAATCTCATGGGCGACAACATTCAATTTGCAAGAATATCATATGATAATATTTAATAACCAATCTAACACAAAAACACCCTAGTTTTTTAAAAATAGTTTATATTTCAGTCAACTGTTCTATGCTAGAGTTATTAATGAGTTACTAAATCAAGTGAACACGCACATAAAAAGGCAAGTGATTCAAATTATCTCAGATTTGTTTAAAATAGAGTTCATTTTATTAATCCATTCTCTTAAGTCAAAGTAATCATATATCTGATGACTGCCAAAAAAAATAAATGAATTACTGTATCACAGTTTATCAGTCTTAAATGCATTGTGCTAATCTGCATATTTATATTAACTGTACTAAGTCTACATAATGTAATCTAAATGAGCAAGTATAGAATGTCATTTTATAGAAGGGACTTAAGTGAACTGGTTGGAAGGTAGGGCTAGTCTTCGTTTATGTTTGTATAACAAGAACATTACTTTTCTTTATATTATAAATTTATTTAAAACTGATTTATAAGTTGGAGAGAAGAAATGTAGATTATAGAAGGCTAGAAAATCTCCTTCA
The DNA here is from genome assembly GCF_902729225.1 of Pteropus medius. Classification (NCBI taxonomy): domain Eukaryota; kingdom Metazoa; phylum Chordata; class Mammalia; order Chiroptera; family Pteropodidae; genus Pteropus; species Pteropus medius. The sequence continues at coordinate 10,347,292 of NW_024346062.1, read as the reverse complement.
CAAAGTAACCTGTTTTGCCAACGTGACAGCAGGCAAAAGAGTCAGAGAACCTAAGCACAAACCTTCCAAATGTAAAACTTGGGCTACCTTGGGAGACCTACCTGACCTTTCTGATCATCGTTTATTTTGAAAATAGTCACTGAGAGGAGGGAAAAAAATAGCTCAGATAATAGAGGCTCTGTTCATCCCTCTGGCAACCAATCAAAGTTGTGATGGAAACAAGGAGCAAACAGCAAGGAAAAATCATCTGGGATCTAGATGAACTAGCCATACAACCAGGGAGAAATCCAAGAAATCACCCTGCCCTGAAACCCCACCTCCCCCAACTCGCGGCCCCACCCAAGCCATCTCCAGGTATATTCTCAGCGAGTCAGGTGCTCCTTGCTGAGTAGCGCCTAGATTTACATTGAAGGCAGCTGGCCTCAGTTTCTGGTGTGACCTTTTGAGGCAGCAATAAGCAGAGCATCTGTGGATTGCTTGTTGAATCTTAACAGATGGCTTCAGAAGGGCACAGACTTGGGCAAAATTTGGCCTGCAGCTGAACCCCTCTCAGGACCATGCCACTGGACACCTACTTCACAAACCCACTCTAATAAGACTGGAAGACTTAGAAGTTTCGTTTAGTACATAGAAACAGACATGGAAAGGCAGCCAAAATGGGAAGACAAAGAAGAAGAAACCATTTGAGAACAGAGCAGAGATCCAGAAATAATGGAATCAAGTAATCTAACAGATGTAGAGTTCAAAACACTGGTTATAAAGATGCTCAATGAACTTTTGGGAAGTGTAGATAAATTCAGTGAGAACTTCAACAAAAAGATAAAAAACATAAAAATGGAAATGGAAATTATAGAAAGGAACGAGTCTGAAATGAAGAACACATTATCTGAGATGAGAAGTATATTAAACAGAATGAACAAAGTGAATAAAGAGGATCAAATGACCTATCTAGAGGACGGGAAAACCAAAGACACTCAATCAGAATGGCAAGAGAAAGATTCCAAGACTATAAAAATAATTTAAGGAGAACATGGGACACTATTAAGGCTCCAAATATTTGTCTGATCAGCATAACAGAAGAAAATCAAGATGTTGAACAGCTGTTTGAAGAAATAATGATGGAAAACTTCCCTAACCTGGTGAAGGAAATGGACATACAACTCCAGAAGCTCAGAGAACCCCAAAAACCAGAGATCCAAAGAGGCCGATACTAAGACACATCATAATTAAAATGCCAAAGGTTAACTACAAAGAAACAAATCTTAAAAACAGCAAGAGAAAAGCAGATAGTTACCTACAAGGGGACATCCATAAGACTGGCAGCTGATTTCTCAAAAGAAACTTTGCAGGACGGAAGGGCTTGGCACAAAATATTCGATGTGATGAAGACTCAGGTCCTACAACCAAGAATACTTTATCCAGCAAAGTTATCATTTAGAGTCGAAGGACAGATAAAGAGCTTCCCAGACAAAAATAAGCTAAAGGAATGTATCACCATCAAGCCAGTATTACAGGAAATGTTGGAGAGATTTCTTTAAGAAGAAAAACCATATATCAAAAACAGGAATAAAGAATGGTAACAACTACATTTCTATCAATAAGTACCTCAAATAGAAAAGAATTAAAACAAGACCTATAAGAGACTCACTTCAGATTAAAAGACACACAGAGACTAAAAGTAAGGGAAAAGATATTGCTTTGATGGACCTAGAAAGTATTTAAGTCAGACTGAGAAATATAAACACTATATGATTTCACTTACATACAGAATCTAAGAAATAAAAAGCACAAACGAATCAAAAACAGACTCACAAATATAGTGAACAATTTGGTGACGGACAGAGGGGAGAGGGGTTGGGGAGCTGGGAGAATGGGAAGAAGGGTTAAAGAAGTACAAATTAGTAGCTGATGGATGGTCACAAAGATGGGGTGCATGGCATAGGGAATGCAGATAGCATTTATATGTTGGCTAGGTGGAAGGTCAAGGGAGGGAGGGAGCAATTGGGGGAATCATTTTATGAACTATATAGATGTCTAACCAATGTACTGGATACTTGAAACTAATTAAAATAAATAAATGTTTAAAAAAAGAAAAAATAGTCACTGAATACCAACTCTAACTATTCAACAAGCACCTTGCTAGATGATGGAGATAGACCTTGTCTTTTAGAAGTCCAAAATTTAGTGAACAGATCACTCAATAATTCAATACAAGTGCTCAGTTAAATGTGTGCTCAATGTGGTGTGGGATCCCAGAGGAGAGAGTGACTAACAAGCTTCACACAGATAATATTGGAACTAATTCTTAAAGGATACGCATGGCATGGCATGGCATGGCATGCTATGGAAAGGGGTTTAAAATGTATCCTGCATACAATAAAGAGATGAAAGATCTCTGAGACTGAGTGTGACATGAGTTAAAAGTGCAGGCAGCAAGGGTGAGATGAGGAATCAGACTGAGACATATCTTGGCTGGACTTCACTTATTAAATGTGGAATGAACAGAGTGGTAGTCAGTGAGGACTCAAACTGCTAGCTTGCTAGATTATGTGAATTATGTTGATGTTGATCTTGATATATTATATAGGAGGAAAAGAAGTTCATGGAGAAAATAAAGTTTGGCTTTGAAGAAAGTGTGTTTAAGTTACCAGCATTGCATCCAGAATATTCATAGTAAAAGCCTAAGATTAAAACAAAGCTCTGAGCTAAAGGGTTAGATTTAGGAGTCTCTAATCCTTGGAAAGCTGTGAGAGAAAATAGAAGAGGCTGAAGACAAAATTTTGGTAGACATGAAAATGTTCCTGTTTGTAAATGGACATAATTATGCACCCTAGGGCAAGCATTCTAAATGCACAGATAGGCTTCAACAGATTGTGCTAAAAATTATTTATTTGTTGATTCAGCTAATATCTATAAAATACTTTCTAAGTATTAAGCCCGATGCTAGGTCACAGGTTTGCAGAAAAGAACCAGAAAGACAAACTTGATGACTAATAGAATTTACAGTCTATGGAGACAGACATTTAACAAGTAAACAAAGAAAGAAAATAATTGTAGGCTGCTGCAAGTACTAAGAAGAAAATGACTAGAGTGCTATGATAAAGAGAATAACAAGGGACCTACTTAGAAATGTTTTATTATTATTTTTTAATTATTCTGTGTCAGGACCAGATTTCTCTGAAGAGGTTTCATTTAAGCTGAGGTTTGAGAGAAAAGACAGAGGAAACAATGCAGGAAGATGATAGCAAGTACAAAATCCTTTTATAAGAAAGAGCTTGATCTGTTCTTCAAATTGCCAGGATGACTGCCTGACTACCAGATGAGAAGCAAGACAGAAATGATGGTAGTGATGAAGGCAGGAGACAAATTTTATAAAGTCTTATAAAACATGGCTAGAAGTTAAAGGTTAAAAAAAAAGAGTTGAGGATGACTCCCAGTTTTCTGATTTTATTATCTATATGGATAGTTGTGTAATTTGCAGAGAAAACAGAAACCCAGGAAAAGACAAATTTGGAGCTAAAATCCAAAAATTTACTTGTATATATTAAGTTGAAGTGTGTACAGACCACCAAGTGGGAATGTCAAACAGGCATCTGGATATATGAGTCTAAAGTTCAGAATAGAGGTTTTGAATGACAAAATACTTTGGGAGAGTATTTATCCTATATGTGATATTATAAGATATGAGAAGAAATTAGTCATCTGAGAAGAATGATACATCACTCGATTAATGTTTGCAAAATGAATGAGTGAACAACCCATTAAAATATGTTTTGTAAGTCTGATAGATAGAGATTTAAATCTTGACTGTGCCACTTGTGAGCTGTGTGATCTTGGGTAAACTACTTAACCATGCTAAGCACAATTTTCTCATCTGTAAAAATAAAAAACAATAATAAATAGCTCACTTGGTTGGTTTTAGGACTAACAAAATTACAGGTATAGTGTGCTTAACAGTGTTTGAAATATAGCAAATTCCAATAAATGTCCACTTTCTACCACCCCACTTCCACAACACCCGAACACCATATGTGAAACTTTGAGACTTCTTACTGTATCTTTTATGTGCCAATCAGCAGATTATCACCTCTCCCATACTGCCTTCCTCCCTCCTACCCCAACTCTGTCAAAACCCATTATGTGACTACGGTACACTTAATGCTTCCTGTGGTTACCAAGGATTGAGCAATAAACAAAAGTGTAGTAGGAAAGACCACAAACAACCCCGTGCTTTTCATCATCCTAAAAGTGGAATTAAATCAAATACACACCTAATCTAATTAGCAATAAAATCAAGTATTTCAAAAGGAAAAAAAAAGACTGAAAAAATCTGTTCAGTTTTTCTGGCATAGCTTAATAAACTATAATGAGCAATTGTAGTCATTCTATTAAAAGAAACTTGGCTTTCTCCCGAAATACTCATATGTATGTCCTTAACCTCTCAGACTTATTTCTTGAGAAGTAAAACAGACAACACTTCCTAATATGAAGAGTGGCTGTGGGGAATAAATGAGACCATCTACTGAAAGCATCCAGCACAATGCTGAATACAATGCAGACAATTAAAATGTTATTTCCAGCTCCCTTCACCTTCTCTTTCTTGCATTTTAAAAATAATTTCTGATATTAAACCCACACATACACACACACACACCACTAACTGAATCTTTTAAAGAAATGGTAAAAATATATACATATTTTATTGAACATTCACAAGTCTAATCACTTTTTGGAAAAGGATCTTCTTTTATAATAAGAAAAAGGTGGCAATTTTATTTGTGTGAGGATCCCAAAAATAAATCAATTACAAATATAAAAACGCACACAAGATTGAAACCGTCATATATGTCATATAACTATCGGTAGCTTATATTGTACAGAAACATGTCTTTGTCTTATGTGCACAAGATCTTGATATTAACATTTGAAATAAGTTTATTTTTTACTTAATGATATGTATTAGAAAGTATAAAGTAATTCGCAGTATTTCTTGAAAGTCACAGAAGGGATTCTGAAAAGTTGGCATTTTACCACCAGATGGCGCCACGCTCACAAAAATTTTTGTGCCAGACAAAACGGTATTCAAAAGTTATGAAGTTAGTCAATTGCTTACTGACTTTTGTGCTTATATGAACACCCATACTGAAAAATCATGAGAAATTATTTACTACAGGTTCCTACCAGACTCTTGCTTTGCTGTTCACGTTTTAATCTATCCAGTAGAAAAGATCTACCAGATCTTTACCACAAAAGCTCAGTGAAGAATTTGTTCATTAAATGTTAGGCCATGAATGAAGAAAAAAAGTTAAATAAAATTACTCCTAGCTCTCAAATTTTAGTTATTTTAAGTCCAAAGTAGCATGGTAGAAACTGATTCAAACCAGCTTTTTCAGGATCATTAAGATTTGTAGTAGGAAGTGGAAATATTTTAGAGGTACTAATGAGACATGGAAATTCCATTCTTCAAGATTGCATATCTGCTTCTTTTCAAAGGAATTTAACCGATATATGTATTTTAGTTTTAAATTTGCCACTTTTTCAGTGATCCATTGTGTATTTTAAAATCTCTTCTACATGTAGCTGGATAATACTATGAGAGCTTGAGTCTTCATTGTTGACCTCACTGAAATTATTCAGGTTTCAACATTCTAATCTTTATTTTTAAATATAAGAAATAGGACACATTAAAATTATAGATATCTGACATTTGACATGAGTTAAATTAGAAATTAACAATAAAGAAAGTTAGAAATTTCATCTTTTTTTAAACTGAAGTTTTTATCAGAATCAATAGATTAAATTAATGTTGCTTTTATCTACAACCTCCGAAATCTCAGTGAATTAAGAAACAGAGGCTTATTTCTTGCTCACACTACCAGTCCAGTACAGGATATTTGGAGCTCTCTTTCACATCACACTCACTTCAGGATCAATTACCAACTGGAATACTCCTGGTTTCTACCACACAGAGAAAGAGAGGTAACAAACCTATACTTGCTCAAAAGCTCCTATCTGGAAATAACACTTCACTTTCATGCACATCTCACTGCCTAAAACCAGTCTCAAGGACACACTTAACACCAGGAGGCCTGAAAAGTAGAGTCAATGTAATTCATAAATATTAAATCATTATATCCATATACAATGCAGATCCAGGACTACTTTAATATAAAACATTTTATACAAATGTTTATGTCCTTACCAAATCTTGATGTTTTTTAAAAAAATGCAAAAAGTTCTTTCATTTACAAGCATTAAAACTGGTTGGAGAGAAAAGACATAATTGAAAAAAAATTCATATGGCAACCAATGACAGAAGTTTTGATAAATATTCTCATAAGTACAAAGGCAGAGGACACAAAGTAGTAAATAAAGAAGACTAACTGAAGGACTGGAGATTTGATCTGTGCATTACAGGAAGTGTAGAATTTGTACTGAAGTTACATAACATTCGGGACAATAGGAATGACTATAAGAAAAGACAGAGAAGTAGAAATAAACAAGATTGTTGAGTATGAATTATGTTAAAACAAATAAGATCATTAATTTTCCCTGACCTGCAAAATTTTCAAAGAGAATATATGTGTGTATGTGTCTGTCTGTGTGTTTCTGTGGTGGAGAGAAGTAGGAGGGATAGGCAGGCGGGAAGAAACAACCATCAAAGTCACCAACTTATACTTTTCTCAAAGATCTTTTTTAAAATTCTGTCATCAACTATCACCATCATTTTATAAAGGAAAAACCTTTTATCACAAAAAGAAGAAAAAATAATCTCAAATTCCTTAATTTGAATAATTTTATACCAGCAGTCCCCAAACTTTTCGGCACCAGGGACCAGTACTCCTATGAGAATCTAATGTCTGACAATCTGAGATGGAGCTCAGGCAGTGAAGCTAGTGCTGGACTGCGGCTGCAAAAACAGATGAAGCTTCCCTCACCGGCTGCTCACCTCCTGCTGTGCGGCTTGGTTCCTAACAAGCCATGGGCTGGTACCGGTCAGTCCACAGCACAGTGGTTGGAGACTCCTGCTTTATACAACTCTAAACATACTATCCATATTTTTACCACTTTACTGTGGGCCAATGAAAACTCTGTCACAAGCCAGCTTTTATGAGTAACTGGCCTGAAAATGGAGAGTCTAAATTAGAGAGTCTAGATTAATGATACAGTCAAATCATCTTCAAAACAAAGCTGAGATATTTCAAACTGGTTGCCAACCAATAACTATTGTACATCTTTAAGCAGAAGGCTAACTAGAATTGGGGAGTGGAGGTGGAAGAAAGAACCTAGAAAACTTCCAAAATGATATGCAGAATCACAGAAAGATATAGAGACCTAGATTAGGATGCAGACAGAGGAAAAGGAAAGAGAAGCATTATATAGGAAAGATGAAAAAGAAACCTTACAAACAAGTCTATCCCCAACCCTGGAAGTTTGGGTTTTTTAATGATTTATATAACATAGTTATTCAATATCTAACATATCAAAATGTTCCAGAGGTCTTGAAAAAATGTTATATAAATAAAGCTATAACTCAGCAATGAGAAAGAAGAGTATTTCAACATTCTCTACTGGTGGGGAGGCTATCACTTAAACCTGCATCTGGTAGACTTGGTCCCAGGGGAACGCAGCAAAGTTTATGTAATACTATTCTCAGTTGTGTTTTTACTTTTATGTGATCCATTCAATCACATAGTCATATGAAAACAATACTACTTAAGCACTAAATGATTAGTTATTTGAGCCTGTGTAACTTTAGAGAAAGCATTACAGTAGTAGTCCCCCCTTATCCACCGGGGATACGTTCCAAGACCCACATTGGGTGCCTGATATCTAGTTTATTACTAACCCTAATCACCTTCAACAATGCCAGAAATGTGGCAGCAGCCTCTCCAGTAATTTTTTTTTTTTTCAGTACAAACCTATACCTGATTCTATGTAACCAACCATTACTTGCAGTAAATGGCTTGGTGTCACTTGTTTCAGGGATCACTTGGAGAAGTCTTCGTACAGGCTCAAACTTCTGTCAGTCAGAACCCATTTTCTGTTCATATCTTCCAACCATAAATTTAATGCCTTCTCCATCTTAACTTAGCACTTATCATCATACACTATGGCCATAACTTTTGCAGTCTGAGGTGTAACAGCAAAACTAGCATTAATTTCTTTTTCCTTCTTCACGATATCACCAACAGAAGATTTATTCTTCCCATAGAGCTCAGCAACATCAACATATGATTTGTTTCTTTCCTATCGAGTCAAGAACTTTCACCTTTTCACTTAAAGAAAGCACTGTATGGCTTCTCTTTGGCATATCCAAATTGCCAGCATCAATACTCTTGTGCTTTGGGACCATTTTAAATAAAATATAGTTATTTTAACATAAGCACTTCAATACTGTGAGAGTTGATTTGATAACTGAGAAGGCTACTAAGTGACTAACAGGTGTGGAGAACAGGACAAAGGGATGATTTATGATGTCCCAGATGTGACAATGGAGTAGTATCTACTGGCATTTATGATACTTTTTAAATGCCTTAGAAATATTAATTACATTAATTCATTTATTCTTCACAACAACCCTATGAGGTAGGCATCATTTTTATCTACATTTTACCAGTGAGGAAACTGGAGTACAGAGAGGTTAAATCATATGACCAAGGTCTCACAGATAGAAAAGTGACAGAGCCAGGATTTAACAAAAGTGGTCTGGCTCCAGAGGCACCACACTTTCTCATCACACCAGTCGGGTCTCAAATGTGGTGCCATATTTGAGGAAGACACATGGGAATATGAGTTTAGGCAAAAAACAGATGAACCAGAAGAGAGAACAAGGTGAGCAGTGACCATGTGGTAGGTGGGTAGGTGTGCACTCACTCGCTCACGCGCGCTCGCTCTCGCTCTCGCTCTCTCACTCTCTCTCTCTCTCTCTCTCTCTCCCCACTCCCTTTCCTTCCCTCTCCCCCTCCTTCTTTCTCTCTCTGTCCCTCTTTTTCTCTCTCCTTTTTTCTCTGTCCCTCTCCCTCTTTCTCTCTCCCTCTGCCCTCTCTATTGGGAGTATAAACGAGTACACTCCTTAGGAGGGAAATGTAGCAGTGTTCATCAAACTTACAACTGCATGTCTTGTCTAACAAGACCGCTACTGCAAATTTATTCTGTGGGTATGCATGCACTAATGCAAAACAAGCTCTGTAGAAGTTTCCTCATTACAAAACTGTTGTAAATGCAAACAATCAGAAACAACCCAACACCCATAATAGATTAAATTAATCATGCTACATTGATAAACTACAATGGGACAATGAAAAGTAAGTAGAAACCTCTCTACATAGTGATAGGAAATAGGTCCAAAATATATAGTATAGTGAAAAAAAAAATTAAGTATAAAACAATGTACATACTATGTTAAATCTGGTGTAAAAAAATCAGATGAGTAAAATAAAAATCAATACTCATATATTTGCTTATATGTGCATAAAGAAATTCAAAAAGATACATTAGAAAACAATAACAGTGGTTACTTGTTTGGGAGAGAGGAAGTACTGAGGGACCTGGATATTAAGGAGACTTGACAGTCCATATTTCTATATTTCTGTTGAAATATGTGTCTCTATCACCTATTCAAAAAAATAATTTTAAAAATCCTTCATTAGACATTTTTTTCAAAGTCTTTCCTTAACCAAGTGGCAACTTGCCTTTCCTCTCTCCAAAGGTTCCAGAAAGCTGGCTCTTCACTTTTCCCAGTATTCCCCAGAATCTCACATTCCATTCTGCTCATAAATACCTCAAAATTTGGCTTTCTCCTAAATTCTACCTCCAAACCTACTTACCAACTTTTTAGGGAAGTGACCAAAACAAGGGCACCCTTTGTGAAAGGCAATTCTCCCTTATTGGTGCAAGAGACAGGGATGTGGGGGGTGGGGTCTGACAACTACTCTTAAGTAGTTTATTGAAGTAGTTTTTTTTAAATACCTACCTACTTTGCTCAAGAGAAACTCTGATAAATGGGATTTCCTCCACTTCATTAAGTACCTATTATTCACTCACTAGTGGTGCTCCTCTGTCCATGTGACACAGCAGTATGCATCCCGTGACCTTCTCCTGCTCTTCATTTTGCTGGGTCCTAATATGCATGGGCCACCATCCCTCTTATCTAACACTGAACTAAGCTACATCTATCTCTAAATAGGCCAAAGGCTCTGCCCAAATTTGGAGAAACACTGAAGAACGAGTCAAAACTGAAAATGTTTGGCTCAAACTCAAGATGAGAAGGATAAACAAACGCTGACCAAAAGGAACTTAGTTCTCATGTATTTTCTTGCCTTTCTAATTAAAGCCAAATGTTTGACTGTTTCCCAAATTACCTCTGATGACATTTACTGCACTATTTTGCCTTTCAAAAGCAGATGAATTTATATTTACATTGTTAATAGATTCATCTCAATGCATGCTAGTTTTTCAGTTTGTCATGTAGTGTCATGAATCTCCAACATGGCTGGCCCAATGAGTTCTATTTTTTGATGGGCTGACTGACACATCTGCTACCTTGGGCCCCACACATGTACCAAAGAGGTATGGAAGCCTTGAATGGTCGCAATACCATCTCACACTTTTTGTCATTTTTTTTTATCCCTGCCAAGGATACATAGAAACCAGGAGCTCAGTGATATTAGGAATTATTTAATATCAACAGTGGTAAACGTGAAGTCTTCTGACTTGAACATACCTCAAAATAATACTAACAATCCTGAAAACTTCAGCAGTGAATTTCAGAATCCACTGTAGATGTTATCCCATTTAATTTCCATAATTTGAGATGGATAGAGTTATTCCTATTCTATAAATCAGAGAAATGAAGACTCAGAAATAATAAGTGAACTTCTCCAGATCACACACCACGAAGAAACAAGCTGTGAGGTGCCTGAATTAGGCTTATCTTCAATGATCTCAGAGTAAATCTGTGATAATTAAGTTTAATAACTCTATTAATAATGGGTACTTCCAAATTCAAATGAGTTTAAAATTTTATGAGGGTATCTAATGCCTCAAGAACAGGGTCTACAAAGGTTGGGAATTCCAGAAAATAGGAGCTAAAAAAAGGTTAATTTATTCTGACAGAGGATGATTAATACAAGGTAAGATTACCTATCTCTAATTAACCTATTCCATTATTGAGTTATTAATGAGAAAGATCTGTATAGCAGAAATGTCACTCAGAAAGAATTCAGCTGAGCAAGTCTGAAGATAGTACCACCGTAGGAATAATAATCATATTTGTTAGCCGTTGGGAATGCTTAAAATCATCTTTATATTTAAGCCAGAACCTAAAATACTTCTTTATTCAAACCTCTGTTAAGGGGACTATGAGGCATAAGATTAACAAGTACATTTTAACATCTGTTTAACTTGAAAAAATGTCTTTCAAAAGTCTTAAAGGAAAATCTGTTTATTTTTTTAAATCAATGCCAATCCTGCTTATTACATTCAAAGCCTTTCTAATAAAAAGTTAAACACTGTTATTGAGCTATATTCTTGACTGAGCAATGATTTAATAATAGGCCTAATTCCTCTTTCTCACTCTGACAGTCACCTTATACCTACCATATTCCAACAGGAAGTCAGACAAAACAACTATAATATTATTCATTAATAGTATGTCCAATGATCTTTTAAAATCAATGCTGCTTTAAACATCCCTAACTTAAAATTTTAGACACTGAAAAGATCAGTTTGCCAAATCCTGTGGGTAATAATAGTTTGTGTTTTCTCTTTTCATTGTATTGTCATTTCATTCTCTTTTACAGTATCAAATAAGAATGAAGGATATCATCTAGTTTAGTTTTATGCTATGATAATAGAATGTTAATAGGATTTTTCCTGTTGTCTTAGAATTGATTATTCTGAGTGAAAAATGATGACAGAAAGGCATAAGGATTCTATGTTTTTAAAGACCTTTCCAAGTGTTTCAGCCAAAAGCCCCCTGAGTATTTATTCAGAGGCAGGGGAACCACTTCTGCTATTCCTGATCAAAATCTCAGCCCTGGGTGGGCAGAAAAATATCACCCCTTAACCCACCAGAAGCCAAGTGACGGCAGAGTTTCAATGGAATACAGAATGTGAGTGCCGGAAAGAAGGAAAGGGTGACAGCCTACTACCTAGCTGAATACATGCAGAGTCAGGAACATAGAGACCAACCAGAAGACTGCCTTCAAAGTTCAGTCAGTCCTGTGAGAGAGTCTGGAGAAGAACCTACTTGTATTTTTTGAAATTTGGGAGCCTATCGAAACACCAAGAATTGTGCCTGCTTCTTTTCTGGAGATTTAAAGGAGAAGCACTAATTAGCCTAGCCCAGAAATGTGGGACAAAGAGAGACCATGTTATAGGGAATTTAAAAAGAAAGTGAAGGCAGCCTCCAACCCATTCCAGGCTTCCAATTCTATCAGAGGGTGCAGAGGCGGACTCCTATGCTTGAATTGATATAAGAATACGCAGGAGAGGAGAAAGCCCAAGCCCTGGCCAAACCCTGGGGATACCTAACGGCTGCTTCTTAAGTGGTTGGGATGTAGACCAAAGGCAGGACTAAAAGAACAGATGGGTACCCTCACAGTGACGTAGTGGACCGTGGTAAAACTAGACAACCCTAAAAACTGCACAAAGTTATGAGGAGACCACCATATTGTTAGTAGCCACCAGCGGCAACAGAATCATGCAAATCTTATGGGGAAGGGTACTTTCTCATCTCTAATAAGCAACCCCTGCCATGTCTCATATTCCTCCTCCCCAACAAAAAGACTTAGATGTTAGTAGAGGAAATTGAGAGGATTATATTTGAATCAGATTTGAGATTGGATTTTTACACTGGAGTGAAATTAGTTCGGTTTTGCTTTTTTTTTTAATAACTGAAAGTGATGAGAAAGTTGTGGAATGTGCCCAAGAAATTATCTTGGGAGAGTCTACAAAGCACTACTGGGAATTGTGAGTGGAAAAAAATAAAAACATTATTGTGTTAATATCCACCAAATAGAATCTACTCAACAAAACTGTTTACACTAAAATGTTGACTTTCTAAAGCAAGGTGGAGAAGCATTTGAGATCTTGCTCTCCAGTACATATTATCAGTTTGAGACAAATAAACTCATTGAAATTCTCATGGAAAAAAAAAAAAGCAGGCTGGGAGAGGGTCAATTTTTTGTTTTTGTTTTTGTTTTTGTTTTTGTTTTTTCAGGAGAGATTACACATTATCTCAAAAAGAGTGCACAACGAAAAAAACAATAACAAAAAAAGTCAATTCTTAAATGTGTGAATTATGGAAGTTTTTAAAAGAATTAAAAATTATTTGATTTGATTTTATTATATAAGTTGAAGATACATACCTACCTATTCCAAAAGCTGACATTTTTGTAAAATCAACCTTGGATTTGTACAAGACCTTAAAGTTTTCAACGCACTGTTTTGTACTTATGAGCAAGAGACCAAACACTCATTATTCACTGTCATATCCACAGTGTACTTGACAGATCTGAACCATAGGAAACATTTAAACCATACTTTTCAAATCAATCTATCTCCTTCTCCCCACTTTACTGTCCTATCTTGGTCATTGCTCCACATTTATTAAAGATTTGGCGGAGGGGATAGTTTTAATTATTTTTACAATGTACATACATTATTTTTGTAATTAAGAAGAATAAAAGTTAAAAAAAGGATTAGCATTTCATTCACCTTCCTCACCATATCAAATCTGCTTTATCAGATCTACATAAATTCAATACCCACAAATGCAATCTATCAGCACTGAACATCTCGTTTTTGCTAGAGTCGCATCCATTCTCTTCCTCTCAACAGCACACTTGTTTTCCTTTGTGGAACTACCCCTACCCTTTTTCATACAGTCTTGGTAATAATCTCAATCTCTTGGCCAAGAGTTTGGGCACAAGACCCAAGCAAGGCTATTTAAAGTTTAACTTTTCTCCTCAGCATTTGAATCCTGAGCAGTAACACAAGAATAGATCATGGTAGAGCTGATTCATCCCAATCATGGTCATCTGAAGAGGCTTCCTAACACCTATGCCACCAAAGCTAAAGGCTTCCTGTATTTCTGAGGCATGATTATCCAGCCTGACTTTCAGTTCTGTGGGCTACCAATATACTTATAATAATGCTTTCCCTTCCTGCCCCTACACACATACCCTTAGGTTAGACAGAGATGGTTTCTGGCCATTGGGAACCAAATCACACAAGGACCTTGAGGTAGGCCAAGATCCATCTACTGTCTCTCATTCAGATTCCTCCTCTCTTCCTTTACTTTCCCAATAGTTTAAAGAACTGTTCATTTCAACATTCAACATTCATTTCTTCATTTCAACCTCTAGCCAATATCATCAACTTACTTGTGCCATTTCTATTTAACCATCTGCCTGATAAAAAAAATGCCTTCTATACTCCCAGCACTGGGGACTGCTGAAAAAACACTAACTTTTCAGGCCTGTGTCTCAACTCATTTTCAGTTTCTATTCTCAGTTAGATCTTCCATATCACTCAGAAATCTTTCTGGTTTTCTTGCTCATTTCACTTCTTATGCTCTACACTGATTTCTGAACTCTCTCTACTTTCTTCAAATCTCCAACTAAATCACTCCTTCTCAGATATGTCTTCACAGAGAAAGCAAAACCCATAGATGAAAATCCATTCCACTTTCGCCAGGAAACTCTTTAACCGATCTGTATCGAAACCGTTCTTCCCTCCCACTTTCTCTTAAAATGGGAACATGGTCTTTTTCATACTCAAAACTAATCCTCAGAATTGTGTTCTACATCCCATCCCTTTCTACCTTCTCAGAGAAGTGGTTTTACCAGTTACCTGTCTCTTTCATATCTTTAACCTCACCTTCTAAATTGACACCTTACCGAAAACAATTCTTTCCTGAATTAGTGTCCTTTTAGCCTCTGCCCTACCTTTCTCTTTTCATAAACAATTAAATTGAAATAGTTGTATACCTGCCCTGCTTGTGGAAGAAGAGGCACGGGAGGTTGGGAGGCAGAGGGGAAGTGAGAGCTACATGAGAGTCAGAGCCTACCTGATACAGCATCACACAAAGGTCAGTGCAGTGTGGAGAGGCCAAGCCTGAGTAAGGTGAGAGTACATTCATGTAAAAGAATAGTCTGATATGGGTGGCACGGTCCACTCTGGGGAAGAGTACATCTAGATAGGAGAGGGAATGGCAATGGAAAAAAGAGACTGATTACGTGCACTGAGATTGATCCAAAAAGTAAATATAGTAAGGCCAATGGGAGCCTGGTTTCTCATTGTCAAGGAAGGGAAGTTATACACGTATGGAAAGAGAGAAAATTAGAACAAGTCCTGAGGTACTAGATTAGAACTGATGGTATCAATATAAACTCATGGTTTGAATGATTGACAGACAGATAATAGATATGCAAATGTGTGTATGTATATACTTACATACATACATACATACATACATACATACATGCAGATCCTAGCACTCTCTACTAAAAAAGGCTTGAAGCGTTACACTTCAAAAGCAAAGAGCAAACCTAATACCCAGTTCTTGTCTTCTAAATGTTATTCTCCACTAAAAAGACTCAGGACAAAAAAATTGCTGATTCCAAGGCATTGCTATACATCTTGATTTGCCCAGGACAGTTTCTGTTTATTTCTGTTGTGCCAACATGATTATTAATTAGCCTCCCATTCACTCCCAAGTGTCCCAATTAGGACAATCAATTACATGTTCTGATTAGCTATAAGATTCTAATAAACTGGCCTGTTTACTTCTCTAAATTGATCATTGAGCAGGGAACGTACAAAAATGAACTTGTTAATATTTTGGGCCAGAAAGAAAGAACATAGTCAAAAAGTGATAGAGACATGGCAAGAGAATACATAAGCACCATGGAAGGTGCTTCCAGTAGCTAGTCTGGGGACAATGTGAACATCAAGATAAATAATGATAGTAATAAATTAAGGCCCACAACAATCAATAGTATTACAAATAAATAAATAAGTTGAAAGTTTGATGAGGAAGTTTGATGGGGAAGTCTCAAAGAACTTCCCCACAAAATATTTATTAATTACCAAGGGAGGAAAACAAAACTATCTTAATATTTGAGAATCCTGACAGACACATCTTTAATCAAGTGGCCATCAGTAATAGAACAAATCAAAATCACGTGTCATCTGATAATATTCAATGAGAAGAAAATAGCATCGCTTTCAGGTGTTCCTGTCAAAATTTAATAATTCAGCCTTTTTCAACTAAACCACAGAACACAGTGATCATTTCTCAACTCTCTGAAGAATTGTACATAATTAATACTATTCTAGGTGTATTGAAAGAAGTAAATTTTTCATATAATAAATGCTTTAGGATGTTAGGACTTAATTCTCTTCAAAAATCCTGGTTGGAAAAGGCCCAAAGGTACATTCCATAAAATAACTGGTCTATAATTTTCAAAATGTCAAGGTCATTAAAGACCAGAATAGACTGTATTGCTGCTCCCAACTGAAGGATACTAAAGACATATGATATTTGAATGCAACAGATGATTCTGAATTATATTCCTTTGCTCTAAAGGACAGTATTGAGACAAAAAGGTCTGCATACTCTGTCAGTAAATTCTCTGTAAATTTCAAATATTTAAAAACATTTAATTAAATATTTAAAAAACAAAAATAATTTTAATGGATATAAAACTGAACCAATATAAATTCATCATCATCCTTACTCCTTCCTCATGTGTTTCATCTCAGTGAATGGTGGAGCCATTCACTCATCAAGTTGCCTAAGCCAGAAATCCAATGTCATCCTTGACTCCCCTTCCCTCCACTACAACATACATCCAGTTAATATGTCTCCCTCTGTACCAATTTCTATTGATTCTACAACCTAAATATCCCTTGAACTTATCCATTTCTAACTTCTCTGATAGTACACAATTCTGGCCACCATCATCACTCTGCTGTATTACTGCAACAGCCTATTTTAGTCTTCAAATTTCTCCTAACCTATTTTCCACACATCAGTCTAAGTTATTCTAAAATACAAATAACATCATGTTATAGCCGTTAAAAACCCTTCAGTGTTTTTTTTTTCCTTAAGAATCTTATATTTGAAAATGATAAACTTTTCCAAATATTAATCACAATAATCCCAAATAACATCCACAGGGCATTTCAATTATGGCACAATAAATGAATGACAGAGCATTTCATTTCAAAATCCCTAAGATTTAGGATCTAAACACCTAAGAACATCCCCTTTCCATTTCAGACTCTAAAGAATTTAAGGCATTAAATGCTACAACATACCTGTCTTTCAATTGTAGGTACTGCTTCAATGAAAAAAAAAGCTTAAAAACCATGAAATAAAATCAGTTCCACATATAGCTATTATATGATTCTGATCTCTGACTTGTAAATTAGATGTAACCTCCTCTCTTCAGCAACCTGCAGATCTCTTTCCTATCAGGATGGCTATGTTAGCTGTACCTTACTATGACCAAAAACGTGCAGTAGTGGCAGTGGCACACTGACAAATTGAATGGTATAGGCCTTGAATAAGGATATCAAGGTAGGTCATGAGGAAATCTTTTTCTGTTTGTACATGAGCTGTGCGAACTACATAAAATGTAATCTATGTTTTATATTCCAGTCTGCCAGAGTTTTTGTCGACTGCTAAGATGAAAAAAAAAAAAAGTTAAAGATTCACTGAGGAAAGAAATGGGATTTAACTTTGAGAGAATCTACCCACTGAATTTCCCAGCACAGCTTTCAAATTCTCTATACCTGATATTAATAGATGTATGCCAAAAGCAGGAACTGTAACCAAATAAAATGATTTGGTTCAGAAAAATATTTTGATGTTTGTTTTCTTGTGATTCAATAGTTTTAGAAAATATATAGGTTTATTTCCAGTTAACACCTGCTCATTAAATCACTTTAAGTAAACTTAGTTAATAGGTCTGAAGATATTAATTTATTAGTATTTTAATTAAGTCATTATTAATTTATTAACTGTTCTATGCACATGAATACTATACAGTATGATTTCCTACTTACTATTGAGTTCAAGAGCAAAAAGATGTTTTCCTAGAAAATTCTGGGTACAGTAGCTTTTTGTAAATAAAAACATTTTAGATGCTCTAGGGAAAGGGAAATTTCAAGAATCTCCTAAGTAAAAATTTCCATGTGAAAATCACAGTCCTTAAATTAACCTCTCCAGGTTAACTTTTTTAGGTTAAGCAGATATTTTTATTGACAATATTTCCCTTAGAGTAATAAATCCAATAATAATAGGTGATAATTACATAAGTTCCATAAATGAGCAGGAACTTAAAGAATGATTACCAAAGCAATTATCATATATCATTATGGAATAATACATTACATATTCCCCAATTAAAGATCAAATTTATTTCAACCTCCCTCACCGCATCAAAAAAAAAAAATCATTTCTATTTAGTGATAAAGTCCTTGGAATCATAGTAAGGCTTGATGCCATACTGGTGTCACACTCTTCCAGTCATCCAAAGAATATGTGAGTCTTCCCTTTTTCAACTTCTTTGTCTACTAGTGTTTCATTGGACCCAGCAGGTAGCTCATCCAGACAATTTCTGTAATGGATTTTGGCTCTCTGTGCATAATAGACAAAAACCTTCATGAAGTTTCCAGTTTGTCTTATAGCTGAGAGATTTGAACCTGCTGCAGATGTCACATCTAAATTCTTGAATAGATTTTTGTCATCTCTTTCCCCTCCTCCTCCTCATCTCAATCCTTCAGTGTTCTTGATTGCTCCTAGAATAAAGTCCAAACTCCTTACATTGCTATACTTCTTGGTTTGCCCAAGATGGTTTCTGTTTATTTCTGTTGTACTAACATGGTTATTATTAGCCTCTCATTCATTCTCAAGTGTCCCAATTAGGATAATCAATTATATGTTTTGAGTAGCTTTAAAGATCTGATAAACTGGCCTCTGTTTACTTCTCTAGATTGATCATTAAGCACTCCCCCGATTTCTCTCTCTTCTCTAGTCAATCTTAACTCTTCTGTGAAGGCTCAGCCTGAGCACTGCACCAGAATTTACTACCTTTGCAAGATGCTGCCTAGTATATACTAATCCTATTGGTAACATATCAATGGCATATATATCCCTATTGTAACTGTTTATATTCCCTCTTAACCTGTAAATTCTGTAAAGGAAACTCTGCCATTTAGGGTGTGACCCTGAGCAGGTTACTCGACCTTTCAAAGCCTCAGTTTCCCTATCTGTAAAATGAGGATAATTGCATTATTGTTAAGATCAAATGATGTAAAGCATGCAACATTGCCTACGGCCATGCCACCCTAAACAAGCCCACTGTCTGATCTCAGAAGCTAAGCAGAGTCAAACCTGGTTAGTACTTAGATGGGAGACCACCTAGGAAGACCAGATGCTAAAGGCATAAATAACAATAATATTTTTTAAAAGCATGTAAAAAGTTTAGTCCATCATCTTCATCATTTTATGGTTTAAGAATTATATAAATAGTCAAATGTATTTTTCCCTCTAGAGCTCCTTAAAATTGTCTTCTTTTCACATCTAATCTTTTCATTTTGTTTTATGTACCATATTTATCAAACAGGTAGAGATAAAGATTGCTTCTTCTTAACACAAATACAGCAAGTCTCTCCACAATAGAGTTCTTTTTAACTTTATGTATTTCTTTTAAAACACATACACATGCACACACACACACACACACACACACACACACACACACACGTTCATACAGAAAGTTATCTTCTGGAAAATGAGATAATACCAGAAACTATTAGCACTACTCAGGCAATATTTCTTTCCCCCCTGTCCTTGTGTGTAAACACATATAAGCCTCCACGGCAAATTCTACATATACCAAATATAGTATATTTGTAAGAAAATATACTTAAACGTATTATAAAACAATAAAAACCAAATATATTAATTTGTAGAAAACAATGGTTTCTATCATTTAAATGTTGTTTATTAATAACTAAACATTGTTTTGGAGAAAAAAAGCCCTATTTTAAAAAATAATAATTCAACTAATTAATGGGTCTTACAGACTGGACACTGCATATAATATATTTAAAGCTCTTTTGAGTTTCATAATTGTGAAGGAAAATATGTGGGTATTTTCTTTTATAAATTTTAAGCCAAAAATTCTGGCTTCCGGAAGTGAAAATTTTTAATTACATGACTGTACATTTTATTCACTGATCACACTCTTTCTCTATTTCACTATCAAGTTTTAACTTTGTTACTTGTACAATTTCATAATAGATTGCCTTTGTTTAGTAATGTAAGATAATACACTAAAAATGTCTAGATCTTTTCTGTTAATTATTAAGGGAAAATTAATTCATTTCTTCAGGAGTTAAATTTATACAAATAAATTCAATCCATAGCATGCACCATTGCTCATGCTTTCTAATATCTTGCAAGTATCTAGAATGTTATGTTTCATTTTCACCCATAAATCCATAAAAATTTGCTTCTCCACAGCAAATATTGAATTATTTCCCACCTATTTTATTGTTTCTAAAATTTTAAAACATTTTTTTAAAATATCTGTAAAATCGTT
This sequence comes from Pteropus medius, assembly GCF_902729225.1. Taxonomy (NCBI): domain Eukaryota; kingdom Metazoa; phylum Chordata; class Mammalia; order Chiroptera; family Pteropodidae; genus Pteropus; species Pteropus medius. Next base: position 10,326,668 of record NW_024346062.1, on the reverse strand, counting down.
TTTAAAAAATATGTATATTTTAGTAACCAGAGTTTCACATATCTGATTGCTGAATTTACCAAACCTACGAAGGAATAAGTATTTGTCTTCAGAAACATTTTTAGTGATTTTAATTTCTAAGAGAGACATCACTTATACATAATCTGTATACATAGCAAATAAAATACTGTATAATCAAGATCTTTGAAATAAACTTTTCTCTCACCTACTTGCGAATCTGTTCAGAATACTTTATTAAATGTCAGCTATGAAACTATATTAAAAATATAGATAAACAATATTGCAATTTTCACTTAACTTGCCCAAATGCTTACAGTCAGGTATTTTGCTCTCTGCTATGGCACACAATTGCATTTTTCCTAAGCACTCAAAAGCAGGCTGGAAGACTCCTTGTTCATCAGCTGTAAATAATGTACCAAATGTAATACAAGTAGAAAAATGCTGAAGAGGGATATGTGAATTTTTAATATGATTATTACTTTACAACCATGAAACTACTTTAGCATAGGCTAGTAACCCTTAATTACTTTGACTGGGATTAAACAATGCACTATGATGGTGACCCTGTGGCAATCAGCATACTTTTATAAAGTGATGATCTGAACTTAAATCTTATTTTTAATTCTTCAGTCTCAAGTGTTTTCATGTGGTTATTTGGAAAAACTTCCCTTAAGATTCCACAATCTTACAATAAAAAATTGTTTAAGGATAACATTCCATTATTAATTTATCATATTGATAAACATTTATTGAATGTGTATTATGTGTCAAGCACTATGCTGAGTGCTGAAAATATAAAAATGATTAACACTTGAGCTGTAGACAAGATCATGTAGATAAAACCATGAGAAGCTTAGAGTATTATGGAAGAGACAATAAATGTACAAACTACACAAAAGATTGTTAGGGAATAAGGTTTTTAAAAGGTGCTGTGAACACAGAAACGGTACACATAATCCAAAGTAGGGGAGGAGAGGATGGTACAGAAGCTTTCTTGAAGGAAGTATTGATAAATAAGCCCACTGACTTGCTTGCAGTGTGGCCTAGTGATTAAGAGCACAAGTTTAGCTAGCACCACCTATTACTAGCTGTATGAGATTGGGCAAGTTACTTTGTCATTCTAAGCTTGTTTCCTTGCTTACAAAATGAATATACTCTAATAGTATTTACCACATAGGGCCAGTAAGAGGACCAACTAAGATAATCAGTAAAAAAAAAAATTATGATTATTACATAATAATCATATTAAAATATGCTAGTATTCTGGATATTGTAATGATAATCTACTTCTCTCATGACACACATCCCACTCAGTGTACAACCTGGTGGTTTCCAGACTTCTTGGCTAAGATATACATGACCTACACACCTAAAAAAGAAAAAAAAACTGCTTGATCCCACCAACCCTGACCTTCTCCTCCTCCCATTTTCTGTTATTAGCCAGGCTTCCTAATCCCCACCCCAAAAAGTCTTCTTGACTTCCTGTCATTACTAGACAAGCCTGCACCATGTCCACTCTTTCAATATGAGCCTGACCAGCAAGGGGTCTCTGGACTATGTAGCCACCATAACTCTCTTTATCTTCCTCTGACCCCAGATCCACCAGAGGATCTCTTGCCCTTCATCCTCACGCAACTCTGGTGGGTGTTTCTTACCTATGTTTGGTGATTTTTAAGCAGTTCACTTAAACAACTTTGTCTTCCAAGTACTGGCCACCACGGTTTCTGAGCCAGAGGCCAACATTTCATTTCATTTGGAGTGAGCATCACTGCAGAAACAGACAGAAAAACACAATGTGATTAGAATACAAAATCATTGAGGTTTGTAAAGATGAGAAAGGCTAGTGCTAGAAACAATAAAACAGTATGGCTTTTCTTCTTTCTCATGTTATCTTCTTTAGGATCATGATTATATTTTACAACCAGTCTTTTCCCTGCAGAAATCTCCCATTAGCCACTTTGCTACCGAGTGACCCTTTCTAAAAGGTCTTGATTTGCAGAAACACTCATGGGAGGAAAAAGAGTTCAGCTCAGCTTCTTCCTGTACATTCACCTTTCTGAGGGCTTCCACCAAGTTTTGCCAAAACAGATGCAAGTAGCAGCAAATAATGATAATAATAAATGAAAAATTGGTTAAAAGACTTCTCCCTATTCAAGTGGCCCACTGGTAGAAATAAAGTGTACCTTATTTCTAAGAATGTAAAAGATGCTTTGGACAACAGAATTATTAGGTAAAATGCTATCAACTCTAGCTTCCAAATTTTGTTTTTACAAAATTATTTTGGCTTTACCAAAGCATTATTCCCACTTTCTAAAGATCAAGATGGACTATATTAATTTGATGTAATTTGTTCCTCACATTGGATATTTTGCTTTGTGCACGTGTACCTCCATGCCCATGAAACTCTTCATATATGTTTCAAAGTCCAAAATATTAAAGCATTAAATTCATTTCTATTTGAGTCCCGACAACAAAATAATTTGAAATTCACACATAACTACAAAAATGTTATATCAATTTAGGGCAGAAATTTTCAGTTGCCTCATGTTTCCACTAAAATGTATTGATTGAAATAATTTATATATGAACTAAAAATGTTTATGTTACACAAACAACTATAAAACCAATTGCTGATTATCCAAATGTGAATTTATAGGTCATAAATTAAAAGTGTGATTTTAAGGTTTAGTTTTCACCAGACTTGTTTCTTAACCCTGAAACAAAAATTCACTTAAAACACTTAAAATTCTTGAGGCAATGAGTCTTCAGCAAACTTTTAAACTTGAATCGTCCCTTATCCTTACAGATTTTCCACAACAAACACTTCCTTCATCATAAATACTACTTCAATCTGGTAGCAAATAAAAATTCCCCAACAGGAGGAAGAACAGTAACAAGAAAACTGAGCTGATCACAGATGAGTAAGAAGCAATAATTCTCTTACAATTTTTAAGTTATGATAACATTAGCATAAAAATTAACAGCAATAAATAAAACTAACCTTAGGGAGAAGATCCTTAAAAATGCTTCCAATTAAAGTGTTGAAAAGGTAGTAGCAGTAAATAATAACTTTAGGGTTTTTTTAATCATTTATAATAACTTTCTCTTCATCAACGGAGAAAATGTACATGATTGGAAGGGTAACATTCTCAAGAAAAAAATCAAATTTCAGTCAGCCAAATATAAATATAATATAAAAAATTGAGAATTGGTTCCTTTTAATTATATTTTGCCACTAAAACTCAATAGCAATCAAGAAAATATTAGTTATTACGATGTTTTTCCCTCGTTACATAAAATTGTTCTCGGTCAAAGGTCATAAAATGGTTCAGAAAAGAAATTTAGCATTTCTGATCCTTCTTGCAGGCCCAATGCCACTTGATCCTGGATGAATAAACTTTACCCATTCATCTCTTTTAGCAGGTCCTAAGTATTAGTGGCACTAATCAAATCTGTCGTCAAAGAATTCTACTTGATAAGAAGCACTGTCATAGTTTAACTAGCAAGGCCCTTCATTCTTAGTTGTACATCTAGATGGAAATGTACCAAAAAGTTAACTGTGGTATACCTCTAGGTGGATAGTAGAATTGTGGGTGATTTTATTTTAAATCAAAAAATCAAAAATAAAAGATTAAATGGCATTCACATAACACATAACACACTACTTCATGAGGGAGAATAGAAACCAAATTTAGTACTGAATTTTCTCGCAAAATTTACAACACATTTAAATGTCTAGTCGGTATGAAGAATGCAACAAACATACAATATAATTAACTATTAAATATATCAAATATAAAAATTCTTATTCATTTTGTTAATACTATAGCAAATCTTACCCTCATTTGTCCACACCAAAGTCAAATTTGTTGCATTCCCAAGATGTTAAAGAGTTAAGTCAGAGTTACAAATTCTTGAAATACAGAATTAAGATTTAACCAGAAAACCTCCCTTACTTCTACAGCATTCACACCTGTCAGGTGTTAAATAAGAATTAAGCATGGAATTCACATTTAAAAAAAAAAAAAAAGGTTCTGACTGCTGGTTTGGTTTTTCTTACAACCGCACACCAAAACTTTCAGTTGAGATGGCTTACTTTTTTTATATAAAAATATTGGACATTTTGTTATAACAGGTGAAAACCTCCAGACTTATTTTGACATATTATTGCCTCAATATAACTTGATAGCAATTACCATTTGTCAGCTTTTAACAAAGTTTTTGAGATTGAGTTTAAACCTTTACATACTAAGGTGGAACAGCAATTGAATTAAAAATCTAAGAAAAAAAAATACCATAAAAAGAGAGTCTTATTTAAGCTCTTAAGAAGCTATAGAAAGGGGAGGAGGAGTTAGTCATTCTGTCTAGTTGGAATTTTATTCAGTTGTGCCAACTAAATAGGGTAGAGGGGTTAAAAGAAGGGAAAGGAGATAACACAGGAGTGGGATGTTGTTCTGGGCACAAAAAGCAGCATGTAACTGCACATTGGCAACAGTGAGACAAGCTAACAAAGGGGACAGAAGATGTACTTGACAGTAGTATAGAGAGTTAGCAGATGAGTAGGAGGAGGTGGCATATGAGATGTAGGCTGGGGTGCAGTAAGAAAGAGACTTAGTGGTAAAGATGAATAGCTTAAACGGAATGCAAAATACCATAAGGATCCAATGAAGCAAGTCCAGAAGCCCAAGATAATGAATGGCTACAGTACAGTATTTCAAGCTGTCTAATGGGTAGCTATTTAGACAAGGAATCTTTAAAGGGGAAATTACAAAAGTCACAAGAGAAACAAAACTTAGTTACCTGTGTTTGTTTTTTTCTTTTAGAAATAAAAACATAAAATGATTTAGAGGCACCTGAGTTGTTTATTTCTGGTGTTTTCATAATTTGAATAAATAGGAGGAAAACAAAATGAAGTAAACTCAAGTCTAGACACTTAAGAAATTGTTGTGTGAACAAATCCAAAGAGAAGAAAAGTGATAATTAGGGTAGGTGAGTAGGATCTGAAGTAAAAATGATAGAGGATAAGACATTCTTGTCAACTTGTTAGTTAAAAAGAAGTGTTTAGGAAGATACAGTAAAAAGAAAATAAGGAGAAATAACAAAATAAATAACAGAATGATTTATTATATCCTAAAAGCTTCAAATAGAAAGAATGTAATATAGTGACAGTAGTAAAACATTGAATGTGCTAGAACAATTTTCCAAACTATAAGTATATCTTTTAGGATTCTTTTTGGTTAAATGCAAGTCTTGTTTATTTAAACAACTGATTCTTATTTTTTCAGAAATGTTATATTTCAACTGGAGAAATTTTAAATATTATGAAAAATTCAGCCATTGTTCACTAACCCTCAATAATTTAAAACAAATTTAGTAATGAAGGTCTTATTGTGTACTACACTTTTTAATTTGTTCCTTGACCAAGGTTATTTGAATGCTAAGTATCATTTGACCTTAATGAGCTGACGTTTTATCAAATTCACCACTTTTACCACTAGGTGGCGAAAAACCCCAAGTAGTATCTGTTATCAAAGCTAGTACAAGAACCGAAGTACTTGAACTAGAATTTCCACCAGGTGTCAAACAAGGGGAAAAAAAGAGACTGTTTTCCCCACCAAAACACACAAATTCAGTTTTAATCATCTAAATTATTTCAGAGATAAATAGCCGGCCCACAAACTGTCCAAATAGTTTGCATATTTATACCCTCATGTAATGTTGAAGATATTGCCTCGTCAACTAAATTGAAACAAAATTTCGTTTCTTCCAAATAAATAAGAAAACAGCAAGCCCAATGAGTTTAGTTTATTGTGACTCATAGTGTCAACCTATCCAAATATACTGCGCAAGAGTCTAAAATATTTTAGACACGGACAGCCAAAAATCTTCCAAAATGTGTTTGGTTATGTATAGACAGCTCGAGTCATAGTTTTCCTTTCTATATTTCTTTTATAAGCAATTCTGTTGATTACAAAAATCTAGACAAGTTTTATGCTGTTATGGTTTGAATCGCTGTGATTTTATGAAAGCTTTCCCATTTGTTACATAGCAGAGATAAATGTACCTGTCTTTAAGATGTATTATGAGAATTATTGTGTTAACAGTCCAAGGCTGAAAATTAAAATTATAGCTTTACAGAATTAAGCCCTACTTATATACCAAATCATGCCTTTTAAATCCCTCTTAATGTGTTTCACTAATTTCTAACAAAGATTTTCCGATCTTGTAAACATTGTTAGCTCAAACACTATGTCACGCTACCTTTTATAAGGTGGTACTTTTTTAGGCCGAACTCTATTGTTAATCCTCTGGACATAAGAGTTGTAACCAGGTCATACTCTACAAATCCAGCTGTAGGCGGTGTCTTAAAAAAGGACTTTTCTTCCTTCGAGGAAGTGGTCAAGCCTTTCTTCCCCCTGGTGTCATCATGCAAACAACTTGGTTGTTTTTCATCGCTATTTAATTAAGAGACGGAAGAGAATGCAGTTGAGAAAGCAAACCCTACTTAATAAATTATACGTGCTTCTCTTTCATGTTCTTTATAGTACTCTCCTTTAAGATTTTTTTGGCCTCAACTGAGTTCATTTCCATCCTGCCTGCAAAGCACGGGTTTTAAAAAAAAGAAGAAAAAAAGGAAAAAAAGCCAAAAATGCTCTTGTCTAAGAACATTATTTCTTGTCTGGTTTTATTACTTTTTTTTTTTTGAAATTCGTTAGCTTATGCTAAGCAACCACGCTTGCCCAACCGGTTTCTCCCCTTCCCCCACCATCTCTGTTCACATATCACTTTTTCCTCCTTCCAGTCAGGCAGTGGTCAAAACGCTGCAATGCCTGTAACGCACGCTTCAGGCTGGTCACTCAGCAGTTTATCCTTACTTGGCTTTGCAAACAACTCGCCACCGAACCCTTGTCCCCCAGTGCCCTCTTCTGCCATTATCTTTAAATAGAGTGTGCTCGGTAAGGGACTCTAGACAGCACATAGAGGGTTTACGGTAGCCTGCCTACCAATAAGAGCCCACAATGAAGAGAAGTCAGGTTTAGCCTCCCAGCAGCCCGTGTCCTCTTCCCCAAGCTGTACACCTACTGTACCCGCGAGCGAGCGAAGGAGGGAGCGAGCCCAGTGCGGGAGGGGCGCGCAGGGAGGGCGGGCAGCAGCCGCGGCGTGCGCATGCGCACTGGCGTTGTTTTTCCACAAAGCTGCTTTTAAAGTGAGCTGGCAGTCTCCAGCCGCCCGTCTTTGTAAGGAGACCACTGAGAGTAGCTGGAGAGCGGAGCAGCAGCCTCTCTGCTGCCCTGACTTTTTAAGAAATCTCAATGAACTATTTGTAAAGAATCACTGATCTTGCCTGCAAGTTTTTGCACGGCAAAGACATTGATCAGTGTTAAGTGAAGGTCACATTTTATATGTGATCTTGACTTTTTTGTCTTACATTATTTTTTTATAGATTTTGTTATAAACATGGTGCTGGGAAAGGTGAAGAGTTTGACAATAAGCTTTGACTGTCTTAATGACAGCAATGTCCCTGTGTATTCTAGTGGGGATACAGTCTCAGGAAGGGTGAATTTAGAAGTTACTGGGGAAATCAGAGTAAAATCTCTTAAAATTCATGCAAGAGGACATGCGAAAGTACGCTGGACCGAATCTAGAAATGCCGGCTCCAATACTGCCTACACACAGAATTACACTGAAGAAGTAGAATATTTCAACCATAAAGACATCTTAATTGGACACGAAAGAGGTAAGTTTTTATATTACTCAGAAATCATTAAACCTGTTTTCTTTGGGAAAGTACCTTTTCAGTTTTTCTGAATTAATGTAATTCTACTAGCATAACGCATAGCAGTTTGGTAAAGATTAGCAAAGTTGTAAGATTTGGATTCTCCTTGACAGTCATCGTGTGTTAAGTCGTAATGCATGCAGGCATCTGCAAAGTGACTGCAAACTGCACTTATTCAACTACCTCTATAGCCAGCTTGGTCTGTGCCATACGCACTTGGAATCCATATGCACCTTACTTATAAATTCTGCTTAAATCCAACTGTGTTTTCAACTGAATTGCTAATGCAGTCCAATGAAATTTTTTTCCTTATACTCTGCAACCTTAGATCTTAAAAATTAAGCTTCAGTGAAGAAATAAGATAACATTTTTAAGTGGGTTAATAGGTGTATTTCGTTTTTAATATTGACATGCAAAAGACTAAAGAATCGATCATTGTTCTTTGATAAAGGGTTTCTGTGGCTTATTTTGACATATGGTATCATCGCCCCACGTGTTTTCCCTATTCTTTCCAGTTCCTTTAGAAATTTATATCAAGCATTCTCTATTCTAAAGGATAGTATCTATCATTATGATAGGTTTCAAATCAATTTTAGAAGCCATTTAGGGTCAGTAATTTTTTTCCTCCCCAAGCATCATGCCTAACTTTGGAACGTGCATTCAATGAAACCCATGCCAGTCAAATGGAATTGAAAAGTATTCGGCACACTGGATTTGATTTTTGGTTAGAAAAGGGAGATAAAGGGTTGTCAAAGGGAAAACGGTCCTGAGATTTCCAATCGATTGTTTAAAATGTTACATTGTCTTAATATAGGAGACTCTAAGCTTGTTTTTCTAAGTTTCCACCCTTTGTTAGAAGCGGTTCAATCCTGTTTCGGACCAGTTCTGGGGGGTGGTGAGGAGGGGCGCTTATTCAGCTCTCAGCAGATTGGTTACACGCGTCAGGTGGTGGCGATGACTTAATTCCTAGCCCAAGAAGAATATAATGTTAAAACTGGTTATGTAATTTTGTACTTCTCCTTTTAAATGCAATATTTAGTTCAAATGTTTACTCCTTTTCAAAGACTAGAGCACATTTTTACCTTTTTAGTATCAAAAAACATGCCTGAGGAAATGCTAATTGAACTAAGGCAAGTGTAGAAATTAAGGATGCTTTCAGTTATACCATTAATGTACAATTTTTTAAATATTAAGATGAAGTCAATTCTTTAGTTAGGTTTAGTTAGGTTTTCAGTTACACGTGGGTAATTTGCATCTTAAAATAATGTCTAGTTAATCTAAAATATCTAATGATAGTCTTGGTATATGTTGAAAAGCAGACATGAGTTTGTGTTTGAACCTTTCTGGAAATTGCAGCTTTTAAATGGGTGAGAAGAAACAAAGGTTTTTAAGGAGTTGAGGCTTGCAGTGGGGTAAAGAATAACGATATACAGGGACAAAAACAATTAGTTTGCTCCAAGATTTCATTGTAAAGAAAACTATGTTCCCCATACCACCAACGAAATGGCCCTCAACCCCTGCAAAGCGTGGACAAGGTCTTAAGCTGGAATAGTTTCAATGACTTAAAACTGGGACCTCTCAAACTAGCCTGGTAACTGAGACCCCGCCCCGGGCGACCGGCGATAGGCGGAGCCGGGTTTGTTAGCCTGTTGCTAAGGCGATGCCAGGCTCTGATTGGATTGGGCGCGGGCGGGTGGGGAGAGTGGGTCGGGCAGGCTGGGGCGAGGCTTGGAACCGGCGTGCGCCGGTAAAGGTCCCTCCAGAGCGGTCGCCCCCGCCCCTACTTGCGTCCCTCCCCGAGCTTCTGGAGGTGGCCAGAGCCCATGTCACCTTTTATCCTCCCCGCACATCTCCCTGTTCTGAGCCCCAGAAAGAAATGACTTTAGGTGTGAGCAGAGTAGATGGTGAGACAGTCCTGCTGGCCTTACAGGTGCCGAAAGACCCTGGGCGCAACTTTAGCTGACAATCCTATTCAAAGGGAACTTGGGTTGGCAGGGTTTGCAGGACCCCATTTTCCTATTTTGGGGGTGGGAGGTTCAGGAGGCTTCTGTGAACGCTTGTTTTCCTCTTAGCTGAAACAAAGATTTTCCGACCAATACATTCACCAGACCGGCTACCTTATTTTGACTTAAGGGGAGAGATAGGAAAGGCTGGCCAAGAGGGGAAGAAAAAGTGACAGTAACATCGAAAGCTGGGTGGGAACCTCGGCGAGTATTCCCTACCCCTCCACCCCCACCTCGTTTCCCGGGGTTTTTCTCCCCTCCCCCAATCGTCCACCGCCCTAGTTTCCCTCACCGCAACTGTAAAGGTGTCAGGGTGGCCAGAGCCAGATCGAACCGGTCACCAGCTGGGGCGTGTAAAGCGGAAGCGCCGCGGCATGGTCGCCCCGCCCCCGTGCAGCAGGTTAGGCTGCGCGGGCGCGAGCGCCGGCGACGTATGCCGTATGTATAGCGGGGCGCGCAGGCGGCGGCGGCGGCGGCGGCGCGCGGGCGGGCCGGCTAGGATCTGCTCGCACCGGTTTAGGCCGGTCCTCTCCTGCTCCGGTCTAGTTCTTGATTGACAGCCCGGCACTTGTTTACCACGGCGCGGCCGCCACCGCTCGCTTCAATAGGACTGCTGAGCTGGCACAAAAAGGGAGCGAGATGGGAAGAAAGGGAGAGGAAGGCAAACTTTGGGTGCTTTTGAGGGCAGCAAATTTAAATGGCCACCACCTCACCAGCCAGTTTTTGGTGCTGAGATTCGTTCAGAGGATTTGCAAAGGGGACAAGGAAAATAGTGCTGAGATAAAAGCGAATAATTGTGGTATTTGAATAAAAGTATCTTTATCGGGCGTTTTTTTCTCCTTTGATGAAAGGGAAACATCACGTTTTTGAGTCTATTCAGTACTTGGTGAAGGGAAGTTAAATGGTAATATTAGTTTCTTCTGCTCTCCTGGTTAATGATAAAGGTTTCTATATCGAGAAAGCTACATATATAAGACATTTATGTAATCATATAGTTAGACGTTTAAAAAAAATCATTTAAAAAATCTAGAATCCCTTCCCAAGTTTTTGTTATGTATTTTGGAAATATATAAAAATAATCTATTTGACCAAAAGAAATAGGTTGTAAAATGAAAGGTCATCCCTTTCTTCAAGCAATTAGGAACAACCTGGTTAGGCTACATTTTTCAAGGATGTGGGACATCGTTGCTTGGTAAGCAGGCACCTTTTAAATCTGAGACTTTTATATATATGCAAATTTTTATCTGTTGCTAGGACAGAGTATTGTCATCGTTTTAGATTCAATAAAGAATTGATATTTTTAGCTATGAAACTGACATTAAAATCACTGTTACTTTTTTTAACTCCCAACATCTATTTGAAAGTTTTCTAATCGTTTTTAATTGTAACATTCACATCTTCTGTATGAACACTGACATTTTTAAAGGTTTACATGAATAGTTTTTATATGTAGTCTTAATACAGTAAATTTCAGTAAACCCTTGGAGGCAAAAATAACACCTAAGTGTAAGATTGGAAATCTGAATCTTTAGTTGAGCATATTACTGTATTAGATACAGATGCCTTACTGTTCTGGGCCATTTTCCATTAAAAACCACCTATGGGAATATAAGTATTAATTATCTCCATTTTACAGATGAGGCAAGTGAAGACTAGGAATTTTTATTTTACCCAGAAGACATGATGAAGTTGGAATTAGAACTCAGATCTCTCTGACTCCAAAGCTTGTGGCCTTAATTATTATGAGCATCTTTAAAGTTATACTACCATAAAGAGTGTGTAAAGGTTTAAAAACAAGTTTGTTTTCTGTTTGTTTTAGATGATGATAATTCTGAGGAAGGTTTCAACACTATTCATTCAGGAAGGCATGAATATGCATTCAGCTTCGAGCTTCCACAGACGTAAGTATTACAAATAACAGGAGGCATTTTTCATAAACATCCATTCTTTAAAATTACTCTAAGTTTAAATATTTCTAGTTTAAAAAAACCATTTTCATTGCTAGAGAAAAACAATATGCTAAAAAAAAGCCATTTTTTAATGTGGCAAAATTATAGAAAGCAAAGCCTAATTCTTAGTACTCTGTCTCAAGATTTATGAGGTTTTAGAAACTTGAATAGTATTTCATTTAACGTGTTAAGCACTGTATGCTAGTTTATCATTAGCCTTAACAGAAAAGGTACATCATATTAAGTCTTCCTTTTCATAGTTTATAAAAATTCAGTGTTCTTTTTTGCTAATGTTAACCAACACCAGTAAACTAAGCACGTAAACATAATTAGGAATATCATAACTTTAAAAGATGTTCTTATGATATGAGTTCAGTAGCTTCTGTGCTAACAACTTTGGAGAAGGTCACCACACAAGAGTTACTGTGACCTAGACTTAAAAGGAAACATCCATCAGAGATAGCTTAATATAAGGTTCGGAATTTACATGAAAGGCAGAAGTCGTATATTCTTAATGTAAAAAGATTGTTAGAAGAGATTATAAAAATATTTTTTTAATAACGCCTTTACCAGATGTTAAGACATGCAAAGGGGCACTTGTACTTATTCTGGAGGATAAAGTTTATAAGATAAGAATTTATCAAGTGCTAAATGTACATAATTCCATATTTTTGTTAATTTTAGTACTTGAGTTGTTATGTGTGGCTAGAGTTTATGTAAGTGGCATTTTTCAGAGTATTGTATTTACCATATTATTTAGGAACATCGTTTTGAATATAATGCCCTGATCTACTTTCTGTGAGAAATATTTTAAGTCTGAATACAATAAGGCTAATACTGGGCCTGAATATTTTCAAAGGATGGAAGTAATTTAATATATTTATTTAAAATTCTATCTGTAAACCAAAGTTGTTTAAAATAGACTGTAGAATAGACTAGCATAAATATGAATTTTAGTTCTCTGTGCTATACATGTTAATGTAGAATCTAAAATGCAAAAAAAAAAAAAAAAACTGTAAAAACACCACTGCTTCTCATACTAAGGTAGCATTCCACCTTGTCAATAACTGAACATTGGACATTCTTCTGATGAAATTATGAAAAAGAGACTAAGCTCACTAAAATAAAACCTTTAATAAGTAATAAAATCTGGGAAAGTTGAAAAACAGTTCTATTGATTCCGGTCAACAGAAATGTTTCCTCTCCTTTTAAGCCTATAGAGTAAAGTGAAAAAACATGGCCAAAAAAAGTTAGAACATGAGTAAACTGGGAAATGTAAAAGCAGTTTTTTAGAGTGTTGGTGGACTTTATGAAAAGTAAAATTTTTGAAATGGTAGTGACTATTCTAGGCCTTTTCTAGGTCTTCTTAATTAGTTGCTATAAAAAGATGATAATTCCTAGCAAATGAATACCGGAGACTGTAGGGAATTTGGCCTGAGTGTTTAACCAGTGTCTAGAATTTTTCAGTAGAAATATTGTTAAATCATTCTTAATTTTTTAAAATTCTTGACCTTTTCAAGAATTATTCATTTCCAATTTTTCATAATTTTGCCACCAACAAAATAGCTTCTTTGTTTAAACGGATTGTATTTTTGGCTTTTTTAAGCAAAATTTTTATAATATTTAACTATTATCTATTATTTGGAAACAGGTTTTTTTCCCCCAGTGACTTATCCCTTTGGAAATTTTTTAAATTACATGTGTGATACCTCGTTGATACATAAACAGTGCAACATATTAATACTTCTATGCTGACCTACTGTATAATTATTAGGAAGAGGTATAAGATTAATATATTGACCTTTATATTCTGCACAGACCACTTGCTACCTCATTCGAAGGCCGACATGGCAGTGTGCGCTATTGGGTGAAAGCCGAATTGCACAGGCCTTGGCTTCTACCAGTAAAATTAAAGAAGGAATTTACAGTCTTTGAGCATATAGATATCAACACTCCTTCATTACTGGTAAGAATTGACTGAATTCTTAAATCTTTGTTTTTGGCATATTAATACTAAAGAATAATCACCTAAACTATAATTTTTAAATAGTGGTTTTATTTTTAAATTCCACAAATTAATTTTTTTTAAAACTGTCAAGGGCACACAAAATAATGAATATGCTAATATTTTCTGAAGTAATAACTTTAATAAATTTTAAAAGTAAGACTAGAATGTGGTATCTTACTCAAAAGCTAACAGCAGTTAACAAAAAATAAATCTGTTCCTTCGATAATTTTAGCGTAAGAGGAACAGTAGTAGTAAATATTATAAGACAACATCACTTAACTTGAAGATATCATAATCTAAAATTTGTACTGTTTTGTATTATTCCAATATAGGGATAGTTGTCAACTGATGGGGAGATTACCACTTTCATGAAAGAACTTAATTGCCTTTTAAAAGAAATCGTTTTTAATTGTAGTTTTCCATGAGATTTAAATGACTTCAAAACCTTTAATTGGTTTAAATAATTGATGACATCTTTAGGCAAATAAGAATTTTTTAAATGAGCAGTTTTCCTTTCTTTACATATCAATTTTGCAATCTCAAAGGTGTTAACATTTGGGATTATAACCATATTGCTTTCCAACCTGCTTTTTAACTTAAGGCAGTTTAAAGGAGCATGTAAAGGGTTTTTTTGGTTGGTTGGTTGGTTTTTTAATTACTGTATATATAAATATTGTGGACTAAAACTATGTTTATAGAATATGTTATTAAGCTCTGTATCCTTTTTTCTTTAATTGAATGGAAACTAATATAAAACCAAAAATAATATAATTCGGAGCCCTTGGTTATTAAAAAAAAAAAAAAAAAGTATATTTGGCTACCCCTCCAAAAAAAAACACTGCTTTTAATTTTAAATTTCCCAAGAATTTAGGATTGTATTTTAAAACATTCTGTTTCTTTCTCAATTTATACATTGATCTTTTTCTTTGAATTTATTTCTTACAGTCACCCCAAGCAGGCACAAAAGAAAAGACTCTCTGTTGCTGGTTCTGTACCTCAGGCCCAATATCCTTAAGTGCCAAAATTGAGAGGAAGGGCTATACCCCAGGTATGTATAAGGTGGATCCCCACCAAAAACAATCTTTCTTCACTTAGCTTTTCGGTTTAAATTTACAGTATTTCTCCTAAATGAAAACATAAAACAGCATTCTTTAGTAAAATAAATTGTATTTACCCAGTTTGCTTCCATAAATTAGAATATAGGTAGTCTCCTTTTTTAAATAGCTACTGTAAATGAGTAGTTCGCTTTTATAACTCTTAAGTTGCTTGCCACTCTTAAGGACAGCTTTTCATCCGTGTAGTCCATTGAACTTTCAAACTTTAGCCTAAGAATCTACATCGGTTTGGGGGCTTTTGCTCGTTTTGTTTTGTTTTGTTTTGTTTTGTTTTGTTTAACAGTAGACAATTTTTCTTTCTCTAGGTGAATCAATTCAGATATTTGCTGAGATTGAGAACTGCTCTTCCCGAATGGTAGTGCCAAAGGCAGCCATTTACCAAACACAGGCCTTCTATGCCAAAGGGAAAATGAAGGAAGTTAAACAGCTTGTGGCTAACTTGCGAGGGGAATCATTATCATCTGGAAAGACAGAGACATGGAATGGCAAATTGCTGAAAATTCCACCTGTTTCTCCATCAATCCTTGACTGTAGTATAATCCGTGTGGAATATTCACTAATGGTATGTATAAATTTAAGGGTGTTTTCTTTTTAAGTCTTAAAAGTCATCAAGGTATTTTGTTTTACAGGATTTGATTTTTATATTTCATATATGATACATACTTTAGTTTGAATTATAATCACTAATTTTACCTTATGTAAATGTGCTATACTGTAATATACATAATAGAGAAACTTTTCTTGTATATCGTATGTGTGTGTATGTAAAAAAATTAAGTAATTGATGACCTCAAATAATGTTAGAATTGGGTCGTTTTTAAAAAGGAAAATAGTACCTGGCATTCTAAACCTAATATCTCCTTTTACTGTTTTTAGGTATATGTGGATATTCCTGGAGCTGTGGATTTATTTCTTAATTTGCCTCTTGTCATCGGTACCATTCCTCTACATCCATTTGGTAGCAGAACCTCAAGTGTAAGCAGTCAGTGTAGCATGAATATGAACTGGCTTGGTTTATCCCTACCTGAAAGACCTGAAGGTAATTTGATAATGTATATCTAAGTTTAGTCTCTTATTATTTTTAAGAACATAATTTTGTTTCTGATATTTTATGATTAAATAAACTTGGCCATACGTGAAAAGAGTAGATGTGCCCCTAATGTTAAATCTAAAATGTATATCCCCCTAGTTTTGAGTACAAAACAAATTATTATTTTGCCTTGATATTTCTTTTTAATACCTATTATTCTGTGTATTTTGACATGCATAAGAACATGTTGTTCGAATTGCGTGTATCTTTTTCCTTCAGCACCACCCAGCTATGCAGAAGTGGTAACTGAAGAACAAAGGCGGAACAATCTTGTACCCGCAAGTGCTTGTGATGACTTTGAGAGAGCACTTCAAGGACCACTGTTTGCATATATCCAGGAATTTCGGTTCTTGCCTCCACCTCTTTATTCAGAGGTAAGCAGCAACTCCTCAAGTATGAAATGAACTGGCTCTCTTGGAAAGCAGCAATTCAGACTTTTTGAAAATACAGTTAGGTTTTGAATATCATGATAATAATAGAAAAACAAGTAATTTAAAACCTCAGATTAAAAGTTAGATTAGAGTTGTAAGTATTTACTAAGTTTGACCCAGAAGTAGGACTGGTAACTTGTATTGTATTATTAGAGTTATCTACTGAAAGAAAGATAATCTCACTGCATGCTTTCAAAATGCCAGTTAAAGGAATAATTTATATTTTAAAGCATCAGTAGAACTGGCATTCTGCAAGCATTGATTAAAAAGCTAGAACTTATCTTATTTATCAGCCTTTTCCAATTTAATTTTTTGCATATTTTTACATTCTCAGCCATATGGGTAAATAACATATTTGCAATAACATCTTAAACAACATTCCTACACTGTTAGATTATTTTTTTTCATTTCATATTGATGATAACTAAGTTCTTACGTGAACAAAACATGGTCTTAGGAAAAGCTTACAGTCTGGTGAGAAAAACAAACAGAAGCAAAATATTACAGAACAATGTGAAAGGAATGCACAGTTCATTTGAGGAGCAGCTTATTGGGCCTTGGGAATCATGAGGGGGTGCTTCCTGAGAGGTAATTGTTCAGCAGGATCTGGAAAAACAAGTACTCCTCAAAAGGTAGGATAGTTCAGGCAGGAAGAACAGCATATGCAAAGGCAATTCATTGGGAAGTGGGGAATCCAGCAATTTCAATTTCAAGATACTTCAAAATATATGTATACATCATGTTTTGAGGGGGGGCTCTAAAGTTGGCCTTGATATCAATATAACACCAAATAATTTTGTAAATCACAATCTTTTTCCTTTTGGTTGCTGTAGTTTAGACAACTGTTTTACAATGAAATATTACTCCCAAATAAGATATAAAAGGGATTATTTCGCTTTTCAGCAAATTGCTCTTCTTCCCCCGCAGCACCACCAACACCATGACTGGAATAATGAATTTTCTTTTGGATGTAGGTTATATGAGATCCACTTCTATAGTATATTCAGAATCTGTTCTTGCAAATTCTTGATTAGACATAATTTTTCTATCTGTTTCTATTCATTAAATTTTCCATTAAATGCTAAAAATGTTCTCCCACTTGGTACAGATTTTGTTAATAAATTTTTACTTAGACATTTGTCTTCCTTATTATGTCAGTCATTTCTGATTGGATCTGAGGCTGCTTGACTGTCCAATGGGCATTTTAAAAGAATGGCAATCTAGGTATCTACTTTTAAGCAATTTTTCATAAAATTTTACCTCCTTTTAAAATGAACTAAAAATATATACTTAAGAGAGTTAAAAACTTTTAAAACCCTAAATTGGTTCAAGTTGTGATTTAACATTTAGCCACATAGAGGCAGGGAAAAATCTAGATTCTATTAAAGCTATTTTAATTTTGTATTTATTTATTTTTTTAGGAGTAGTCGTTAAAAGGTTAGCTTTTTTCCTTCAAAAATGTGTTTCACCTAAAGTGTCTGAGGCACTTTGGATTGTCCCACATAAATGCAAGTAAATGGGTCTTATCCAAAAGATCATACAGTAAAAGAAATGTTTTAAACCCAACAATGTGCCTTCCTGTGCCCATTCTCTTTGTACCTGAGAAACAACTAAAATATATTCACTTTTATTAAATGTATGTATATATGAAAAGTCACTCCAGAAATAGAGAAGGTAGGAAGTTTCTAGAGCATTTTGGGTTCAGCATTGCTATTTCTTGATGCACACTGTTATTCCTGGGCCTTCTCCAGGGTTTTGTACCCATTAGTTATTTACCTCACAAAACCCCAAGAACATTGTTTACACAACTGCATTCTTCCTAAAGTCTACAGAAGAGATTTTTATAAAAGGATGAAAGGGATACTTTACAAAACATTATTGCTATAAGATGTTTTTATTGTATATTTGAGTCTTAGGTACTACTGAGTACTAAGTAAAATGTCATTCTCTGATAAAATTTAACCATTAGCTTTTGTGAAAGAGAACTAACTATTCCAGCATACCTTTATAAACTTATAAATTTTTTTGTTAACCTAGTATGTCAGGCACTTTATAGATAATACTAATATCCTTTCCTCCCCGTACAAGCTGTGTATGTTCTTTCTGATTAGTTTTCTCAATACGCAGAATCTTAGTCATTAGCTGCATTTTTACTAGACCTTATCAAATAACTTTGTAGTTTTTTTTTTTCTCTTTTCTTTCTAGATTGATCCAAATCCTGATCAGTCAGCAGATGATAGACCAACCTGCCCCTCTCGTTGAAGGAACACTTGGTTAAATCAAGATGTGGATTCCGAACTGTATCTCTTCCCAGCTGAGGACAGAGAAGTATCTTGGAGACAGCATTTTCAGAAGAAGTGGAATTGCTTTTGCCCAGAATAATGGCGAATACATGAAACAACCAGTGATCGTGCTTTAGAAGCCTACAGCAACATGCTAGGACTGCTCCAACATGCTTGAAGATCTAAGCTTTTCTTCTTTAAAACTGGCACATACCAAGAGCAGTCTTCTTACGGTCATACGTGTCAAGACACCATGTTGTAAAGAGGGATGATTTCCTTCTTTTGATTTGAAAATTTGCACATGCTCAATGCTTACATTGTGCGGTTCAATGTCACTACAGCTTTTTTTTTTTCCATTTATGCCAGACTCTTGATACTCTTTTCAAATTTGTTTGTGGTCAGCACAAGGAACAAAAGAAAGCTTTGAAAAAAACTTTAACATGAAAAAAAACGCACTGACTTTTTTTTTAATTTAATATAGCCTGGACTTTACCTGCGTATGCACATGCTCAGAATTGTCCTACTAGGCTGACCATGTATCACCTCTTCAGCTTGGATCCTATTGTGGATTTATTTACAAACATCAAATGCCTTCAAGCCAATCCTTCTTGCTGTATGTTTTGCAGCCTACTGTAGTAGATACGCAACAGATATGTGGAAAAAAGAGATAAGAGGAGGAAGCTAATAAGAGACTTTGTCAAGATTGTATACCTTCTTGGTTTCTTTTAAGAATTTGTTGCCTTTCTACTATTACAGCAAAGCAGCGTTTTGTTACTGACTGCCTAAAATCACTTAATCTCAGGTGAATGCATCACTTGCCAAACTGTTGGAATGCTATTTGTGTTTCGTTGCACTGTTTATTTTTTTGTTTGGTTGGTTGGCTTTTTGGAGAGGGAAACTTGGAAAAGGGACATACACAAAAGTGATAACCCACCCACATTCCCTTTTTATCATTACATATAAGAAGAAACTAGAAGAGTTAAGAATGGAGTAAAGAAAGGCAGTATGGCAAGCACCAGCAAAGAGTTTAAGGGCTGTTGCTCTTAAAAATTAGTTATTTTTATTATTTTAAAAGTATGGAAGTTTTCCAATCACTAGAGAGGAAGAGAAAGTGCATTTATTTTTATACAGAGTTACTTAATTACCTCCAAAACACATATGTTGGAAATCATTTTTGCTGATGTAGAGTGTTTTAATGAGCAGGAATATATATCTACATTTATGTTCAGGTTATGATTAGAGAACTCAATTTATACATTTCCTAACCTTGAGCTTGACAGAGCTTGAAAACCCAAGTTTATTCTAAAAATGTATAACTTGAAAATTATAAATATTAGAATGTGTGCTGGAATAATAAATGTTTTATATTTTTGTGGGTTTTTTTAATGAAAGTATTTTTTCCATTATCTAAACATTTTGCTAAACATGAGAAATCACTTTGAGTATATATAGATAAGATAGAAAGTGATCACATCAGTAAATTATAGTAAGGATAATTTACAGTTGGCTCATAAATATACCAGCATTCATGATGACACTTATAATGACATTTTCCAAGGTACCAAGAGTACTGGTTGTCCTATTTTAGAAGGAATTCAGCTCTGATATTTTTTACAAAAATAAGCATCTCTGATGTTGTAACATACATGTGAACATCTATCCTGCCATTTAACCCCACAGTTAATAAAGTGATTGAAAATAATAGTAACTCTGGCTTGGTGCTTGACCTGGTTAAATACTGTCTGAAAGCTTCATACAAAACAAATAGGCTTTTCCATAAGTGGCCTTTAAGAAAACATGGAAGATAATTCATGTTTGAAAATTGCTGACAGGGTGAAGAAAGCCCAGTGTAAAAATGAATCGCGTTTTAGGTGATTCAGTTAAAGGGTTTGGGCTCCCGTAGCAAACTAATACTAGATAATAAGGAAATGGGGGTGAAATATTTTTTTATTGTTGTTAAATCATTTTGTGAATGTCCCCCTCAAAAAAAGCTAATGGAATATTTGGCATAAAGGGCATTTGGTGGTTTTGTTTTTGTTTTGTTTAGTTTTTTTGGAAGGGGGGGTTGTCTGAAAATCCCTTTTCTTTTCTCTTACATCCGACTAGGGAACAATTGTTGATACGCATAGCATTGGAATCCTTATCACCATATACTCTTATAAATAACACATGAAGCAAGAACGACCAATATTGTGGTAATTGGCACTGGGTCACAAAATGATAAAATTTTAACTATATAAAACTTTATCAAATAAAGTTTTATTTTCCCCATTAAAGTATTTCTTTATTATTTAGAGGCATTACTTTGCTCTTTTCTAAATATTGGTCAATTCCTGACTTAAGATGTGAGATTCACTATTATATTCCAGTATTCAAGATAGACTCCTGATTTTTCAATTAGGAAAAGTAAAAATCTAAAATGTTAGCAAAACAAAGTGCAATATTAAATGTTTGCTTTACAGTTATACTCTATGGCTGTTTGTAATTTCTCTTTTTTTTCCTTTTTTATTTGGTGCTGAATATGTCCTTGTAGGCTCTGTTTTAAGAAAACGATATTATTGCTCTTGTGGAAAATAAAAGTGTTTTTTTTTTCTTTTTTATAAGATCGTTTGGAGATTTACTTGAATCTTGATCATACTAGTAACTTATCATACATGCAAACACTATTAAGGCTACAATTTAACTCTTTTTAAACCACTCTAGATAAGAATTTCTAGACTAAAGAAAATTACTGAAGGCTTAAAGGAAATTTTAATAATATTGTTTTACTTAACCAGTAAGTTATGAATGCTTTTATAAAACTTATTATAAGTTAGAGATAAATACTTCAGTCATATATGAACCAAACTTAACCAGGTAGTTTCACTTAAATACCAGTTCCCTCTGAGATATGTCTAAGATTCTAGTATTTCAAGAGCACATAAATTTAAAAGCTATCTCAATTATACTAATACTATTAGAAAATAGTATTCTGACTATATTAAAGAATCTGAATTTTATAGTGATTTGTAATGGAAGTACTTCTGTAGTCACATTTAGAATTTATCTTATTTCAGTGCTTATACATCTACATGGATGAGCTATCAAGTTGCATATATGTGCCTTACTGTACGATTCTCCCATATTTTCAAATGTACATACACAAAAAATGTGTTATAAAGACATTTGGAAAAGTATGTTTAATCAGTTTCATAGAAGTACACTCATTCTCGTTAACTAAAAGCTGGCCATCTATACAGCGTCCTAATACAATATGGAATGGAAAGAGGAATTACGGCATCAGAAGGGGAGATCTAATTTCTGGTTGTGTGACTTCAGAAATCTTGAACAAGATGTGTGAATTTTGATTTCATCTACAGAATGGAAAAGTAGCTATCCAAAGTCAACACTGAAGATAACAAGGTTATGACATCTTTAGGTAAATAATGCTCTAAGTCAATTACTATAACATTGAAATTAATCACATTGCGTCTAAGACTTAGATTTAAGTACATGTCTTAAATTTAGAGTGACAGTTATCTGGCCAAACTTGGCATATTTATTAGGAATTTTGATTGTAACCAAGGAGAAACAGACTAGCTTAAATAAAAACTATTAACTAGTAATTCAGGGATAAATTATATTAAGCGCATTTAGATCCACAAATCTAAATAATGCTCAGGACACACACTTGTCTCTCATCTCTGTTCACTTACCATATTTCATATTTGCCTTATTTCATATTAGATGGGCCAGGAAAGATGACCCCTTCTTTTATGGCTCAGAAGAAATGCCAGCTAGATCTCCAAATCACTTGTCAGGGTCGTTCTTATTGGCCAATACTTGGGTCATGTCTCATCCCACACTGAATGGGGTTCCCAACGGAAAGTTCTATATCCAGGAAAAGGGAGGAAAGATGTCACTACATTCTTGCTATTCCGAGTGTTGTCCAAATCAGCAGTAGTAATGTCACCTGGGAACTCATTAGAAAAGCAGAGTATCAAGATCTATCCCAGAGTATCAACCCAAAATACCTGTTTACGTGATTCACAGGTGATTTGTACATAAAATTTGAGAAGCTCTGCAGCACACCAAAGAAAAGTAAGATGAAAACACTGAATAGGCAACTTTGTTTTCATGAATCCCAAGCTATAACTGAGTTGAGGATTTGGGACACTTAATAAATAAAAATAATCATGCCATTTTTAATCCCAAAGCATATTTATGGCTTGATATTTTTGAGCTAGAACTTTATAACTACTGAGATGGTACCAAATATATATCCTTGGAATTTGAGTTTCTATCAACAATCAGCATTTCTCAAAACTTCCATGACCAAATAAGGAAATATTTTGTCCTCTTTATTTCAAAATCAATACAGAGGGGAGATTAATTTTTCAATTCATGAGATAAATTTTACTGATACAGCAGATCCTCAACATCATTTAATAATATCATTTCATTAAAATGTTGATGAGAAAAAAAATATCAATTTCTGGCCTGTGCCACTGTCTATGTGGAGTTTCATGCTCTTTCCATGTCTCTATGGATCTTCTCCAGGTCCTATGGTTTTCTCCCACAACTTAAAGATGTACACGTGAGGTGAACTGGCGTGTGTACAGTGTTCTAGTCTGTGTGTGTGTGTGTGTGCATGCACATGTGTATCCTGCGATGAAAGGGCTTCCTGTCCAGGATTGAGTCCCACCTTTTACCCTGAGCTGCTGAGATAGACTCCAGCCACCCGCCACCCTGAACTGGAATAAATGGGTTGGAATAATTATCTTGTTTTTATTCATCTTAAATGTATGTGTAGCTCACATTTATTTCAATGTGTAATATAATTATTTGGAGTCTTTATTTAGAAGTTTGGTGATGTTTTTGTGACTAGAAATATGCCTTGGGAACTTAACTCTTGTTTATATCAATTAGCCTATGGTAAAATTGGCTTTATTATATGTCATTTCACCAAAAGTCAGTTTCTAAGAACTTATCAATGACATTAAGTGAAGACTTACTATATAAGAAAATTTATTTTGACTTTTGAGGAATGTAGTCTGCCATCTTAAAAAAAAAAATTAAAGAAAATAACAACAGATTTGGTAAATACATGAATATGAAAAGGTTGCTTCAAATCCAAGACAACTAGGAGTTTAAAAATCCAAAACATACCCAATTGAAAATTGAACCAGTATCACTGTGTTTGACTATTGAACAGCATGAAGTTAAACATATAAGGAAAAATATTTTCTTCAAACCAGTTTCACAGATACCAACTTAGACAAATGATGTTAAGATGATATTTAGAGCCAGAAAACTATAATATTGCATTGTAATAGTTTCTAGCATTTATGTATTAAAAGTATATAACCTAATGTGATTCAAGAAAAGGAATGTTTTTAACTTTTATATTAAGAACTTCTGATACATCATAGATAATTCTATTGGAAATGGACTTTCACTACTTCTAAATTCAAGATTTACAAAAGCTTTCAACTTCATTTTTCAATCCAGTACCTGTGGCACTGGTAGGTCTTGAGAAACATTAATGAAGCTAAAATAATGAGTTAGAGCATCACTTGGTATAATTTAGAGTTCTATTTACTAGTTACACAAAACAGTGTTCCCAGTAAACAGAAGGATGTGAAGATTAAAATATACTTGCCTAATTTTTAACTTTCTAAGATGATAATTTACTGACTCATGGATCTAACAAGTGATATGACAACGAATGAAAGTCAAAGTATTATACTGTTATTATTTTTGATGATATGAATTTTTGCAAAAAGGAAAAGCTATCTGATCCTTATTGAATATAGCAATTTGTATTTATCAGGTTATTTTCATCAAATGAATTAATAGCTGAAATAAAGATAGAAATTTTTTAAAAATGTTAGAATAAGCGGGCAGTTTCTGCTTTATTTACTTTTTTTCTTTTAAGGAAATCAACATTTTCACCTTCTGGTGCAAGGCACACTTTTATAATCTAGATATCTTGACAAGTCTGAATCTCAAAGAGCGGTATTCAAGATGTTAAGAAAAATAGGAAAATCACAGAAAACTAAGATACACATACATCATGCAAACAAATAGTATGCTGGCAACCTATAAAAGCATACCCAGAACCAAAACAGCAAAGTCACACATGCATTCCTCTCCAAATTATTAGTTCCAAAATTACAAAAGCAGAGGTGAAAATAGTTTCTCCCCTTCACTACTCTTCCTCCCATTTGGAGACCCAACTCTAGGAAACCTTTCTGAGAAAACAGCCATAGGAGTTCATGCTTTGTGTGAAGCAGTGGACAAATGCCTCCATCTGATGAGCTTTTATGAGTACCTTGAGCAAACTGATGAAGAAAAGCCAATACATGCCCTCATTCCATTGTCCCCTGTATTAGTTTCCTATGGCTGCTTAAACAAAGTACCACAAACCATGAGACTTAAAACAACCAAAATTTATTCTCTCCCAGTTCTGGAGGCTAGAAGTCCAAGATCATGGAGGGCCATGTTCCTTTTAAAGCCTGGAAAGGAAGATCCTTCTTTGCCTCTTGCTTCTGGTGGTGGCTGGCAATCTTTGGCATTCCTTGGCTTGTAAATACATCACTGGAATCTCTGCCTCTTTTATCTAATGGCCACCTTCTCCTGGTATAGCTCTGCCTCTTCATATGGCATTCTCTCTAAACCTCTCCTCTTCTTACACAAACACAAAGAACACAGTTATATTGAATTAAGGGCCCATCTTACTC
Organism: Pteropus medius; assembly: GCF_902729225.1. NCBI lineage: Eukaryota > Metazoa > Chordata > Mammalia > Chiroptera > Pteropodidae > Pteropus > Pteropus medius. Next base: position 10,301,291 of record NW_024346062.1, on the reverse strand, counting down.
CAGTATGATCTTATATTAACTAATTACATCTGCAATGACCCTTTTCTAAATAAGGTCACATTCTGAGATATTGGAGATTAGAGCTTCAACATATCTTTTCTGAACCTAGAACATCCTCCTTCCCTCTAAAAAAGAATACATGATAACACTGTAGTGCCTATAAAGAAGAGCTATTTACTTTGAGTAAATACAGTTAGTTATTCCTCACATTTGTAGAGCAGTTTTCAACCTGAACTGTAAAATATAAATCAAAGGAACCCCCCTTTTTTTGCCTGATGAAATATCAAGATCACACTCATCCAGCAGATACGAAACCCAAGTTCTGGTCCACAGACACTAATTGGCTAAATGAACTTGAACGAGTCATTTGAGTTTTCTAGGCCCCTATTTCCTGTTTCTTTATCTAAGAAACAAAAGGCCTGCCAGGCTCTCCAGCAATATCTTTCTATTTAGGGTTCCTGATAAAATAGAGTAAAAATACCATAGTTTTCTGTTCATTCTCTGGTCTTCAAGATTTTATGTTATTGTAAATTTTATAATTTCCCAATATTTAAACTAATACTGTAGCCTAAAACTTACACAATTAAATTTCACTTTAGGGAATAGTTTGTAGTACTATGTAGGCCACTACTTTATTTCAAAGCACTAAAAGCTCACCATGTTTTTTTTAAAGCTAGCCACAGCAACATTCAGTAACCACAGTGTTTTAGAAAGTACACTGTCAGGAATTAAGAAGACTAGATTTCAGTCTTCTTCTAGCTAGCTGATCACAATGCACACATCAGTAAACTGTGGACCTCAGTTTCTTCATTCTTCATCATTAAAAGTGTAACTTTCCTATGACTTCTGCAACTCCTTCTAGCCAAATAGTTTACCTCTTATTCAATGGGGATAAAATTTAGGTGAGACCTGAATTTTAGAATGCCACTTAATCAAACTATGCAATTTGGGATTGGTTTGATTTTTTAGTGATAATTTTATTTCTTACTTACAGTAACTAGAATCTTCCTAATTCTAGAATGGAGATATGTATTTTTACCTAGCATTGAGCAATTTTAACATGTACTCATAATGCTAAGATATAGATTTTAAAATTTTTAGGGCATGACTAGTAAATAAGGAATATATTTGGTTTTATAAAATTTGACAGCAAATGTTAATGCTCAGAAAGAGCAGTTGAGTCTTTGTTGGTATAAAAGTCAGAAGAAAGTAAAACTTCTGAAGAAGGTTTGGCTAGTACTCAGGAGCAACTGCAAAGTCACCTTTCTGCTTATTTATGGTAAAGACACTGATGACTCTGTTTACATAAACGGAGGGAGGAAGATGATAAAAACAAGTTGAAACGTTCTTTTGAGGGAAAGTTGAATATCTCTCTGTTCACTTTATTATTGTTTATTTCAAAGATAATATTCAATTTAGTGTTAACACTAGATTCAAGGGGAAAAAGTGAACCTGGGATATTTCCATTTGGGACAATGCTACTATGATACCACGTAGAAAAACCTGGAGAAAAATGTAGTATAAAGTTTCGGCTACAATCCTTTCCTTATTACACAGTGAAATTTCCTTCCAAAATAACCTTGGCTCAGCCTTAATGGAATACAACATAATAGAGTTTTGTTACCTCAGGGTATTATGTACACTATTCTATGCCTCTTTGACAGTTAGCTTTCTTGATTCAATAAAGAAAATTGCTCCAATTTAAGGAAAATCTATTAACTCATTTACTTCTTTAAGGTACTATTTTTCAGTACACTGAAGTACTAGCTTACAAATAACATCATAGAAATCGAAACGCTCTGACAGGTAGAACTTGGAGTATATATTCCTAAATTAGGGGAAAGATTATATGTCTGTCTGTCTGCCTTGATCTTATTTTTCCTAAGCCCACGCAGAATGATTTGTGAAGAGGAGAAATGGCACACATATATTTTTCTTTGGCCTGTTATATAAATACCATCCTATGAAGCTCCTACAACATAAGAGGTATTGTGCAAGGTCTCTTTATGTACATTATCTTATTCATCCTACAGCCTCTTTCAAAGATAATTAATACATCTACTTCTTTTAGTTGGAAAACTGTTTTTAGGAAAGATTGAACAACTGTCTTAAATCACACACCTGTCAAATTAAAGACTGGTAATTCATATTCAAAACTGTCTGGATTTAAAACCCTGGCATTTTAGTATAACTCTACATATAATATTAATTAACTCCTTGTCTAAACCAAGGCTTTGTCTTCAGAAAGCCCCCAGTTAGAATAAAATTCATTCATCTACACTAGGCCTCCACAAAAACTAGACACTGGAGTGGTAGATTTTGCTAGTGCGAGAGAAGAGGTTGGAGAGTGTAATATACTAGATGTGATTGGGAGCAGCCCTCAGCTCCTAAAGGAGAAGCAGAAAATCTAAAGGCAGATCACTGGATAGTCTTCCCAGAGGCATCTAAGGCCTGACTATCAGCCACAGCTGCTGGGAGAGAAGTCAGTGAGAGCAGAATTACTGAGAGAGGACCTGAATCCAAGGAAAAAACTAGGTTGCAGTGCAGTGCCATGCTCTCCCAGGCTCCTCACCCACTGGGAATGTCTCAATGAATGTACCTGGACTAATCTGACAGTCAGATGACTCCTCTGCAAATTGAGCTTATTAACTCCTTCATGTGGTGGGAGAATCATTTTAACTAATAATCTCTTCTGCATATGAGTAATAAATAATGCTCAAAATACTCAACTAAATGGAAGTGAGAAAGCCACTTGACTTCAAAAAGTCTCTGTTGTACACTAGACATTTTGGATTTTAAACTCCGAACATTCATTCATTCAATTATCCAGCCAACCAACAAATGTTCATTTTCCATATCACTAAGTGCTGTGTATATAGCCTGAGAAAATCAGAACTAAATCCATTAAATTTCCATAATGTCTTATACCATTATGCCATTTGCTATTGCTAGATCCTTCAGGGTGATGGTAATGGCTATTAGCTCTTTTCTTGCCATACATTTCTCTATATATTTTCTCAAAGAGATTATTTATTTCCTGAGCTTCAAATATCAATCTAATGATAATCACATATCCATTATCTCCAATTCTACCTTTTCTCGTTGCCCTAATTCTTAGTGATGTTACTGATATTTTACTTAGCAAATTCTCCAGTTTCTAAAAACTGATATTTCTCAAATGAACTCCTCATCCTTCCCCTTGTACCTAACCCTACCCTCATACCCTCCCTCCTTCTGGGATTTCTGATCTCTGTTAAAAGGATCACCCTCCTCCTTCGTTTATTTACTCCATGCCTCAGTTACAAAGTCCTCTTCATGCCAGTCAGTCATGAAGCTTTCTCAGTCTTCTCCATAAGAACTCTGTGGTACCTGGCCTTTTTCCCTCAGTTCCCATTGCTACCCTCCTGGTCTAGGTTTTTATCCTGTCACCCACATTTTACTTCCTTCCACCATTCCAAAATCCCAGCTTAAGCATCAACTCCTCCATAAAGTTTTCTGGACCACTCCAACCCTCATTGATACCTGCCACTCTGGAGTTTCTTCAGCAGTTATTCTACTGCTTAGCATTTGTTCTAGTTTACGATCTACGGGGCTTGCTTCCCCCCATGAGTATTTCATCCCACCCCACCCTACTCTCAATTGTCAGTGCCTGGTCTGGCTTGAGTACAGGAGAGATGCTCAAAAAATACTTGGGCAATGATTAACATTGGGGCGCTGCTGTTTACTGAATGTGCCCCTCCTCCAATTCATATGTTGAAGTCCTAATGGCCAATGTAATTATCTGAAGATGGGGTCTTCAGAAGGGAATTAAGAGTAAACAGATCATAAAAGCGGGGCCCTAATATGATAGGGCTATATCCTTACAATGCCTTATAAGAAGAGGATGACCACACCCCCCCCCTCTCTATGGCACATGAGGAAATAACAAAAAGGCAGCCATCTGTAAGTCAGGAAGAGAGCTCTAACCCGAACCCAATCATACTGACACTCTGATCTTGGACTTCCCAGCCTCCAGAACTGTGAGAAAATAAATTTCTGTTGTTTAAGTCACACAATCATATTTTGATATGGCAGCCTGGGCTGACAGGTACTGAGAAAATTTGGTGTCATCAGTACTGCTTTCTTTATCCTTTTACGATTAAGTTATCTTTGTGAAGAAAAGTTATCTTTGTGAAGAAGGGCTACCATATAAAGTATTTCTTCTATACGTGAAGTAGCAACTGAAAGGATGATCATAATTAATGAAGGTTCTTCCTGGTTGTATAAATTCTAAAAAAGGTGTCTCAGTCCAGTTTCTACACCTCCTTGGTAATCATTTTCCCTACTCCTACCTTTTAGCAATGAGGTATGGATGAGCTAATAAAGAAAGAGCAAACCCTGGTTAGCTTAGTCTTGTTAGCTTGGTCACACTGAAGCATTCAAGAATGGGCTCATGACCCAATACTGACCAGAGGGATATAAGAAGAATTTTGTGAGGATCTCTGGGAAACATCCTTGCTCTCTCCAAAAAGTTGTCAGGACAGATATTCTCTCCTCCACAGGAAGTTGTATGTGGAACTACTTCAGCTGTTTATTTACTGTGTAGGAAGCCAAACTAAAAATGAAGCATACACAGAAAGACGGGCAGAGCTGAGAGACTATAAGAAGTAGAGCTGAAGCTTTGAGCTGATTATATTTGAAGACAAACCCCTCCTGCACTTTTTAGCTCTGTGAGCTAGCAAGTTTTCCTTCATTGCCAATTTGAGTCTGGGCTTCAATTACCTGCAACCAGAAATATCTTTCTTATAAAAAGGACTAAGCCCATTATAATGAGGAACTTATTATTCACGGGAGAAAATTCAGACCTCACTTTTTATGTGTCAGTCCAACCCAATTCATACCCCAAATGCTCTGTAAGGACATTTGGACCTACTCTCCAGTACTGTATCTCTGTGAGTGCTGGTCAATACCACAGCCTGAGGCACTTTACTCTGAATACACTAAACTGAAATTACATTAATTTGTCCTCTCAGAACAAAGAAATAAAGTCTCTGACAGAATAACTAGAACAAAGGAATGAACATTTGAAGAGGCAATGTGAGGGTATATGTTTAGGAGGACTAGAACTTCACAAAGAAAAATTGAGGAATAATTGCAAGACCACTTAAGAAAGCCTGGGTCCTACTTTCTTAGAGGTTGAATGGGAGTCAGCAGTGTAAAAGCAAGACTTTAGAGTAAGTCGTTACAATTTTTTTCACCACAATCTAAAATAAGCAATACTTTTTACTTGGCAAACTAGAACACATATACAAAATAAACATATAATTGAAACAAAGGCAAAAGTATCAAGGTACAGTCTATGTATAGACTGTACCTTGATACTTTTTTATTTGATTCCACTGTTTAATCCTATCCTATTATATTATATTTCATTTTTTTAAGTGCTGGTCATGACTCATTAAATAGATTTTATGACCCACTAATCAGTTATGATATAAAGTTTAAAAAACACTTCTATCCAATTTTCATTCAAACCCTTTCTATGATATTTGTTTAAATGTATCTTTTCATCTCTTCAAAGGACAAAACAAGAAGAAAAAAATCTGTAAATGTTGCTTGAGGGACATAGGTCAGAATAGATGATAATAATAGCTAACAGGAGTTGAGCACTTACTTTTTCTAGGAGCTTGTTAAGCACATGTACACCAGGACCAGACTGAAGGATTCTAATCTCAGCATAGCCACCTAGTTGTTGTGGAACCTTGGACAATTTACTTAGCTTCTCTGTGCCCAGTTTCCACATCTGTTAAACTGAGATAATAATAATAATATAAATGCCTCGTGTGGTTTTTGCGAGGATTGCTGTATATCTATAGGACAATGCATGCCACACAGTTAAGTATCAGAACTGTTTGTCATTCTCATCATTGTTACTAAGTAGCTTCATAGGAGTTATGTCATTTAGCTTTCTAATAATCTTATGGGATTGTATAGCAGAACTGTTAGGTGGACCAGTTTATAGCCATTCCCACCTACCTTTTTATTGACAGAATTCCTGTTTACTCAGGGTATCTATCTCTTGAAAGTGACCCAGGAGTGAATCGTAATTGGTAAAGTGATCACAATAAACTCTCTCACCTTGCCAGTGATGGGTTATTGAAGAGCATGTGAATCAATTCTGGCCATCTGGGGAATGTTTCCTCTCCCTTAAAGTAAAATGAAAGAAAGAAATATCCTATCTATCTTCTTGCACTGGATGCTGTTATGTCTAGATGTGATGGCAGAAACTGCAGCATGCATCTGGCGACCACGAGAGAAGCTAGTAGAGAACAAAGTGGAGGGATAAAACAAGTACAGGAAATTTCCAAGTCACACTCAGGAAGTCACCTATTCTTTATCTGCTATGCTAGAGTAGTCCCATTTTTAAAGAACTCATAATTATATGTCAATAATGAATTGATAGAAATGGAAAACATTTCCAGAATTCATTGTCCATCTCAAGTCCCTTAATGTCAGTTAAGATGGTCACTCGCTGGGGATAGATAGGTTGTGATACTGTTAATATGTGTAGCATTTACATGATTACTTTGTGCCATACTCTGCCACTTTGTACACGTTTATTACTTTGCTGTTATGTTATTACACATCTATAGATTAGTTTCTCTCGAACTAGGCTATCCATTCCATAATTATTCTGATAAACAACCTTAACCCAAGGTATTATTGACTAGTAATAGGTTAACACATCCTGTTTCTGGAAGTTCTGTTTTTAATATGCATCTTCCCTAAAAGAATTTAAATATCCTAGACTTTCAGAGACTCTGGCAGGCATATAAGAGATATTCGGGGGCAAGGTAACCATTTTGACCCCTAAAAATAACACTCCTTAAGGAGCTGCCTTAAGGATTCTGTGTCTGACATTTTTCTTCTAAAAGCTAGCAGGCATAATATTCTCTATGGTAACCTCTCTTATTATTCCAGTGAACAGAGGAGTTTAAAATTACTGTCACTTTACAAACTCAACCACATTTTGTTGATCAAATCAATATTTGATTCTAAGAAACACACATTTATTTCACATTTTAACATCTTTGAAATTGGATAGTATCGTGTGATCTCTGTTGGTCAGGCAGGAATTATGATGCAGTTGCCATTGACTGAACATATACTAAAGTTATTTCTGGTGGCAAGATTAGAGAACTCTAACCCCATGTCATTTTAGGACCACCTGAATTGCAGTTGTTATTTAAAATCTTCTGCTGATAACTTTTGGTAGGGCGAAGAAAGCCACAGCATCAAAACTTGTAAATAGGTGTCAGAAGCTTGGGGCAAAAATATATAATGACAATAGTAAAGCAGTCTTTCTGAAAATGCTGCATCAACATCCACAGGCATTAATAAATCTGATTTGAAAGTAAATCTGAAAAGCTGGACTCCAAAGAAATTTTAGGAATACCTTAATTAATTATGTGGCTTCTATTTTTCTCTTTTAACTAGAAATAATAAATAATTCTAAGTGATAAAAAGAATTGTGTCATACTTGGTCACCATTTTTTCCTTTCTTAATAATACCTAAAATAATGGTGCATCTTCAAGTCAAAGATAGCTTGAAGTCTATGAATATATTATTCAGAGAAGAGCAAACAGAATCAGAAAGGCTAAATTACACACACAGATAGGCTCCCTCTAATCCAAAGTTTCAATTTGGAGACAGTATTTGCCACCTAAGTAAAGTTATGCATATTTTTTCCCTAAGACATAGTGCATATGAAATGTAAAATGACATGGCCAGGATAGAGTTTTCTCTTAATGTAAATCACTGTGAAGGAAGTACTTGATTGTATAGATAGTAGACAGGGATCGCAGTTGTGTGAGACACAGATTGTATGTGTTAGAGGGAAAGCAGCATTGTGCACACATGCTTTGTCTGTTATGACACGTATGTCCCATCAGAGCCTATCAGCCCCTAGAGAAAGTCACATGCTTTTGCTAGGTCAATGCGCAAAACACAATGCAAAATGGTCTGATGATCTCTAGATTATATTTCAGTGTTTAACTTCAGTGATCAATTATATAAACGAGTGATCAAAATCTCTCAAATTTATAAAATCTGAAAGTGCCTAAAAAGAATTCTAGTCTGATCCCACAGTGTCTGTAAACTCAGATTCTTATAAACCCCTGATGGAAAGTAAGTAAACATTTCTTTGAAAAGGAAAAATGTCCTGGAAGAAAAGTTGGAAACGATATAGGAGCTCCTGGTGTGGGTGATGGTGCTGAAGTGCTCTGGGTTTAAGAAAGAGGTTTATACTTTGTATAAACCACAAAGATTGTACTTTGTAGTCTATTTTCAGAATGCAATGCTTTAAATTAAAAACAATAAATCTTCCTAAACTCTAGTTATCTGCCAATAAAAAGTAGGAAACTGAATCACAGACCATTCAGTTGAACATGTCTGTGGAAGGGAAAGAACAAAATCCAAGAGAATTTTTCCTTCTATAAATCCTTTGAGAGCAGTCTGCCAAAAGGACAGTTCATGGTTGTTGAAACTTGGGGAGTTGGGAGCAGGGACAAAGGAAAGTCTTATGTACTATAAAAATACTAACAGATCCACTCTCAATCAGACTAATGATATTAACATCCTTATACTAATTTAATTTTACCTTCTTTAAAGCATGTTATAAACTATTTAAAACACTACTTTAGGGCTAGATTCCCTCCCACATCGCCCCCCTCCCCACACACACGCACCATGTGATCTCAATAGCTAGTCAGATTTAGAGATTTTTCAATAGTAATTTATTAAACACAATTTTTTTTTGCCAGTCTTAAATTATAAAGTGTTAAGTGGAACCTCTAATGAATTATTTTTCATGCAAATCTAAACTATCCAGGCCCTACGTTCAAGAAGAGGAAAAAATAATCATCTGCCAAAATTATTCTAAGTTACTGTCTGTGTCTGTGTTTGCAATGTGCCTGCTTCCTCTAAAGGAAATGTTATGTAAATAATCAGGAGCATATCTCAGTCATTCTGGGAGATTGTGTCAGAGTTAAAAGAAGAAAAACTTCAGAAATGTCTTCTTGAAAGTTTAGGCAAAAAAGGTTTTCTGTTATACTTTTTTCCTGTAGTGATAGAAGGCTTGTAGAAAATTTAGTTTGAAATAATGAAACATGAAATATGATAGTAGACAAAACCTCTTTCCCATATCTGTTTTCCTTTTTCCTTATTATCTATACAAACTGAAATTTTATCATAGCAAGTTTCCAAAAGCATTTCGTTTTGTCTTGATTTTCATCTCAATTATTTTCAGGAAAGCTAGGCTGGAAATTCTTAACATTTTTCAGATAATTTCAAACAAATGAACATCCATGTCCATATAGACCAGGGTTCTCAACAGGGGCGATTTTGTGTCTCCCTTACCTTTGCCAAACCCCAGGGGACATTTGCCAATGTCTGAATACATTTTTGTTTGTCATATTTGGTGAGAGGAGGAGGTTGCTACTGGCATCTAGAGAGTAGAGGTGGGAGAAGCTCTAAACATTTTACAATGCACAGTACAGCCCCCATTAACAAAGAATTGTCCCATCCAAAATGGCCATAGTACCAAGTTTGAGAAAACCTTTATATAGACACATCTTTGTTTCTCTTTATTTGAAATATACAATGTGCCGCAAGGCCCTTAGGACATAATTTAGTGCACACAGAGAGAAAACAATTTAACACAGACCCTTTCTGCCAAGTGCACTGTCAGTACCCTAGACTATTCACCATAAATTCTTGTTTCTCCAGAAGCCTCCACACTTGCCTCCTTGTTTCTACTTCTGATCCCTCTATTCCATTCTCCCCTGAAGCAGCCAGAGTGGCTTCAATGATGAGTGGTTTCCCTTGCTGCAGAGTGCATTCAGATCAATATCCTATGAGACTGCAGGATTTACCTCCTCTCTCTCTTCCTCCTCAAGACACACTTGCCTTTCAGTTACTCACATCACCATGATTTCTTGCACCTCAAGTCCTTCACTTTTGCCCCTTACCACTCTTTATCCCTTCTTATCTTTCAGATCTAATCTCATTTCCAGAGAGCCTTCTTTAATCCATTTTCACTACATGAAGTCAATCTGCTCTAAAGTCTCATAGCCCCCTGTACTTTTCTATTAAAACTCTTTATAATATATATTATACACTTGTTTAAATTTTAAAAAATAATACCTATCTATGCAATTGACCACAAGTTTGTGAGAACAGAGTCACTACCCTAATTTGTTCATTGTTGTCTCTCCAAGGCCCAGCACAGTGCCTGATAAAATAGCTCAATTAATATTATTAAATGAACCGATCCCAGGTTTTGTCTTCTAGGATAAACACAATTGATGGGGACTGAAATAAATGTCTCTGATGTTTATCAAAATACCTTAATGTATCTGCTTGTTAGGGAAGGGGAAACACTGAAAGGCATAGTTTAGATGGGAAGAATTTAGCTCAAGTATTAAACTGCTTTACATAATAAAATAAAAATTAGAAGGTTTGAAGATGGGAGGTAACTTAGGAGAGGGAGAAACCTAGGGTCTTAAAAACGTAACTGAAAGCAATACATTCAGGAGACATAGAAAATCTCTGTGACAGAGGCTAACTGCTAGATTTTAGGAGAGTGATGGTAATGATTTTGAGGTTGTTTCCTGTACAGTGCAGCTCTGGAAATCTTTATCGTTAATATGAATTCCAGTATAACCTTTGCAAACTTGACCTTGTGTTAGTAGTATTTTTTTTTTAAATGGGAATAATCCAGGCTGTGTCCAATGTTAGGAAAAGGATGGAAAAAAGATATCAGAGAAGGGTGGAGACTGAGATCTCAACAGATAAAACCAAACTGGGGTAGGACAAAGAGAAATGTAAGCCCCTCAAAGATTACTAAAGCTATTGAGATATATGCCGTTTCCCACAAATGGCTTGAGTCCATCTTATGTCAATATTAGGGGTCTAGTTGTTCTCAAGCAGGTGACACATGGGCACTGACATCTGGGTTACATAACAATGTGAATGGCTAAAGGAAGGGTTAAGCTAGATGATATCTAAGGTCTCTTTTTCAAATATTTCCCCTCTTTATTCTTTCTAACATAATTAAAGACTGAGGCATAAATTTGACAATTGCTTTTAATTTTAATATTTGAATGTGTGGACATTTCCTCTGGCATGCACAAGCATTATTTCTTTTGTTCCTTTAACACTCATCTGACAAATTGGCAAATGGAAATCACACTTACTCTTTATTCTGAAGTTCCCAGAAAGGTTTGCAACTTCCTAACAAAAAGTTACCAAGTGACTCATTGTGGAAAAAAATGGGAAAAACCAACTCTGACAAGTTATGGGAAAAAGAATAGCAACTTTCTCACATTTAGCGTTTAAAGGATTCTCTTAGTTAACATATATGTGCTATGTTCTGTTTTCACTGCTTTCACATGTCAATTCACTAAATCTTATCAACTCCATGAGATAGGTACTATCATTATGTGCATTTCACGGAAGAACTTGAGGCACAGAGAGGTTAAATAACTTGCTCAAGGTCGCACAGCTTGTAAGTGGTGAGTCAAGATTAGAACCTAAACGATCAGCCTCTACAGACTATACATTTAACCAATATGCATTCATACTTCAATTTGAGTAAGTCCACATTGATCAGTAGGCTTTTGAATATGATGCAGTGCTTGGTAAAACACAGGATAATCTCTCATTTAATGCCAGCTCTGTCCTTCATTTTCTCAATCCAGAGATACATCCTTGAAATCTCTCTCTCTCTGATATCCCACATCAAGTTTGTCAGTAAACTTCCACGGGTCTGCCTTCAAAATATATACCAAGACTTCATCCACTTCTCACCAGCTTCGCTACTACCATCCTGATCTAAGTCACTGTCACCTCCCTGCTAGATTACTGCACTAATCTGTCAAACATTTTCTCTGCCTTCACCCTTTAACAAGTTATTCTCTCTCTTTTTAAATTAAATGTATTGGTGTGACGTTGGTTAATAAAATTATATAGGTTTCACAGGCACGATTCACTAACACATCATATGTATGTTGTATTCTGTTCACCACTCAAAGTTAAATTCCCTTCCACCACCATATATTTGACTCTCTTTACCCTTATCTAGCCTCCACTTCCCTCTGGTAACCAGTAAACTGTTCTGTTTCCATGACTCTTGTTTGTTTGTCATGTTTGTTTGTTGCTTTCTGTTTTACATCCCACATGTAAGTGAAATCATATGGTTCTTTTTCTGTCTGACTTATCTTGCTTAGCATGATAATCTCAAGATCCATCCATGTTGTTGCAAGTGACAGTATTTCATCTTTTCTTATGGCTAATCGTATATATACCACATCTTCTTTATCCAATCATCTATCAAAGGACACTATTTCCATGTCTTGGCCACCATGAAAAATGCTGCTACGAACATTGGGAAACTATAAGACATTACTAAAAAAAATTGAAGAAGATACAAAGAAATGGAAAGATACTCTGTTTTCATGGATTAGAAGAATTGACATAGTTAAAATGACCTTATTACCAAAGTGATATACAAATTTAATGCAATCCCCATCAAAATCCCAATGGCATTTTTTAAAAGAACTAGAACAAAAAAAATCATCAGATTTGTATGGAATCACAAAAGACCCCAAACAGCCAGAGCAATTCTGAAAAAAAGAACAAAGCTAGAGGTATCACTCTGACTGCAAATTATACTACAAAGCAATGATAATCAAATCAGCATGGTATTGACAGAAAAAAAGAAACACAGACCAATGGAACAGAAATAAACCCATGTGTATATGGACAAATAATTTTTGACAAAGGAGCCAAAAACACAATGGAGGAAAAAATATAGCTACCATGTATTGACAGCTTATGTTGTGCCAAGCACATTCATTAACTCACTTAATTCTTATTACTACCAAATTTATAGCTGAAGAAATTGAGATTTAGTGAGATAAATTTTCTCAAGATCACAGCACTCTAAATATTAAAGCAGGATTCAAGAATTCAAGATTTATTTTAAGACAACTTAAACATTCTTCCAAGATATGCAAAGGGTTTGTTTGGCTCTTTCTCCTCCCCTCCCCCCACCTACCCCCCCGCCCCCACATTTAAAACCTTAAAAATATTATTAGTTTGACGTTAATAGAAGAAATTTTTCTGACATTATGTCATATCGGTGGGAAAACCAAAACACAAAGATATTAAATTACTAACCAGGCTCATAAATGCAATTTGTAAAAATAGGAGTTTCAACATCCAGTGGCACAGCCCAGGTATAATGACAATCCTACTCTGTGGATACAAACAGAATAGCACTTCTACTAAAGTAAGTAGCATGTCGTTTAATATGAATTTGCTAAACTATTCCTAATATCTTATTAAATTAGACTGGCAATGCTTTTCTGAGGATATTCGAAGGATCGTTGTAATCATAGCAGAATATAAGCTTCACAATTTAGCAGTTCTATATCAAAATACTAGATAACATAATAGAATATTATCTCCCAGCAAGTTGTTGGCACATTGAAGGCACAGGGCAAAGGCCAGTGGGTAGCTGAGACATAGTGAATGAAAAACGGAGTGGTAGGACACGAGGAGCTAGAGGATATAGCACAATGTGAGCCAAGCCAAGGGGTATAGCAGAATGAGATGCCTTTATGAGATTTTTAGAGAGGGAGTCAGATTATCTATTTTAAATTTTTATAATATCTCTTTGGCTGCTTTGTGCAGAATAGATTACAGGGAGGCAAGAATAAAGGTGGGAAGACAGTCAGGGGGTTCTACACTAGCCTAGGTAAGAGAGGATGGTAACTAGGACTGGTGGAGATTAACAAAGAGAATAAAAAGAAGATCTTTAATGTAGAATAGGCATGACTTAGTGGTAGTTTGGAAGTAAGCACATGGAAAATAGAAAAATTCTTCACCCATAAGTAATGCTGGCCACTTGTTTTGCTTCCTGTCCTTATTTTCATCCATAAATTTGAGGATGCCAGAATATATGCTATACTATGATCTTTACTGCAACAGTTTTATGACCTGTGTGAAATAAAATAGATGAGAGATAGTGAAGGTAGTAGCAACCAATTTTAAGTTTGAAAATGAAATAGACTTACTAATCCTGGCCAAGACAATTGTTATATTTAAGAAATAGAGACTATTTTTGAGTTTATGCAATATACCTTATAATTCAGAGTGTACAACTGCAGAATGTGAATTTGTATTCAAAGTTTTCTAGAAGTTATTTTATGACCACCTGATGTGTCTAAATACTAGAATAGCAATTGGATTTTGTAAACTTCTGTATTTGTTGTCAATGCCAATTACATGCTACAAATGCAATTTCATAACTCACTGCAATCATTGGCGGCTTTGTAATTACATTGCAAGAACAATGTTCCTAACCCTATTTTTAGAAATGGTAACTATAGCCTTCTATTCTTTTACATTCTGTATAGAAACATAGAGGTTAATTTACATAACACTTTTTTTTTAGTGTTCACAGCTTTCAATGAATGAAAATTTTGGTAAAAATGAAATTTAAGCATGGCTCTTTGGATATATTGAGGTTTGCATTTGTGTTAAATTCTAGGCAGGGTTGAGTCACAACAGAATGGGCTATTTGTTGTATCAATTACCAATATACGAGACTAGACTGAAGTAGAGCTATGGAAATAGCTGTTTATTTTGTTGTGTAGCATGACCAACTGTTTAAAATGCAACAGAAGGTGAGTCACATCTTCCATGAAGCTGAGCACCAGTGTGAAGCAGCTTGTGGGGTGTCATCACAAAACAAAGCTCACTATAAAAGGTGGCTTGAAAGATTTTATCTAGTTTTCTATATTTTAAGCAAGGATTCCTCCAGCTTCAGATCTATCTAAAAAACACTTTTGCGAAGCATTTTATACATAACATTCTTATCAGATGTGGAAACCAGTCTAGGAAGATAGAGAGGGTCCCAGACTGATCTAGAGATCTGCTAACGTGTTTTTTCATTTGCTTGTGGCAGCCTGGCTGGTTCTTGGAGTGAGTGGGAATTGTTCTGTTTGTGGGACAAATTACTGTCCTGGTTGCCTAGTTTGTACTGGTAAAACTAGACTGGTTTCAATAACACTGCCTACGGGACAAGCTTTTTTTTTTTTTTTAATTTAATATAGTGAGGATCTAAGGGGATTTTCTAAGATGAAAGACACAGCGGAGAGAGAAATAGAATGCCAACACTGAAGAGGAAAGGAAAATTAGGGAAAGGGGACATTCCAAGTTTTGAGGGATTTTTTATTTTGTTTTGTTTGGGTTTGATTTGATTTGGTTCTTTTGAGAAACGACTATAACTTTTGTCAGTGGGGATTTATATCTTACTCTTTTTGAGATTTGGAATGTGTCTGTCTGTAAGGTAAGAAGGAGTTACTGTAAATGCATACATCTATTTCTCCTCTTTTTGCTAAGAAAATCACCATGAAACATGCCACTGTTGCTCTCTCATTTTGCACCAAGTAAATGTTTAAATATTTTAAGATAAACATGTTTCAGCTGACTGCTGGGTGAGATTCATTACCGCCAGGAGGAACTCAGTGGAACTGTTCAAGGAGATCTGGTTAATATCCCCTTGATTTATGCTTGCGGTAGAAATTACACTAATATTTACATGAAGGGCATGGTTTGGGGGCAATGGCAAGGCCCAATTGAAGTGGGAATTTGCACAGTCAATGCCCACTAATGAAAATAGCTACAGTTCAGTGCCCTTTCCAAAAAGCATAATTAGGCCCTTCAAATGACATGTTATTTTCACATTTTTACTCTTCAGCTGCAAACTTTCTCTTGACATCCAGTGTGAGCACTGAGACAATTATTTTGCAAAAATAATTAAGCAAGATAATTCTAGGCTGCTGGATAACTTCTAAAAAATGTGTTTTGGCTTTTCTTTTATAAGCTTTACCAATCATGATTTTTTTTGACAGTTATATTGTTAAAAACAAAAGCAAAATCAATGATCTATGAGTTAACTTTATAGTGTCTGAGCAACATTGTAGAACTGCACTTCTTGGCACTCTAAGCACTTGAATGAATTTCACATGGGTGGAAAAGGATCTTCGGACCAAAGTTATACGGAAAATACAGTTCTGCTAAAGTCTTTGCAGGTTTCCTCATCAAGTGATTAGGAAATCTCTGAAATTGGTTTGCCAGGTTTTTACTTTTTCTTCATTCTTGCTTTCTAAGTTCAATGGTTCTCTAATTTGTTCAGAAAGCAGAATATTCTGGAAGTCAAGAAGCTCTTTGTGTCAGACAATAAAATATAGATAGATTTATTCTAATTCAAAAAAATATAATTTAATACAAGACTTATCTATGTATCTATTATCTAGATACAGATTTCTATATAGATATATGAATATTTATGCATTAATTTACTTTTCAAGAGTATTCAATGTTGGCATTCTGATCTTATATGTATAAATAAAACAAGGCTGCTTCCTGGGTTCCACAGGGCTTTTCCTGTTAGTATTTGTATACTACTTGTTCACTTGCTCTTGTACCTAGCAGATAAGATGCAATCTGATGTTTTAAGAAAAATTCATGAGTGAAAACTCTACAATTTTAAAGATTGCATCCACTTATTTGAGATTTTTCTGAGTTGGAAAATTCCGTTACTTGATTTTAGCACTGAAGACATTAGTCTCTCTCAGAGTACAGCAATAATAGATTTGAGCATAGCTTGAAAATGGTTTTTCTAAGTTGAGAACCCATTATAGTACCTAATTGCTGCTCAGAAGATAGAGGGTATTATTATAGACCAAGTTTAACTGGAGGGCAGCTATAAACAGCTTCCTTTTTTTATTTTATTTTTTTATTTTTTTGAGCTCTAACTATGTGCCAGGCACTGAGTTAAGCCCTTGACATGTATTAAAATGTTTAAACTTCAAAACTCTAAGAAGCCATTCAATCATTTATTAATACATATATACAAAGTGCCAGGCATTATTCTAAGTTCTGGGGGGTAGATCATGAACAAAATAAAGTCCCTGTTCTGCTACCATATATCATTTCATCTGAGGTACAATTAAAGCTCTGTGACCTTGGACAAATTACATAATCTCTCTGTGCCTTAGCTTCTTAATCTGTAAGAGCAGGTGATAACAGTTCCTACCTTAGACAGTTGATATAAAGTGATACAATATGATATTAATAAGTTAATAGTGAAAAGGTGCCTGACAAACAGTTAGCATTATATAAGTGAATGTTCATTGTCATGATCTCTGATCAACATAAAGTGCTTTTTCCATGTCAGCCAGTTTTCTCAATATGCAATGCATACATGTGATAATATATGATGTGAAGAAAATAAAACTGGGTAAGGGAAAGAGAGAAGGACTAGAAACAGATGCGGGGTATTCATTTTATATAGAAGGATGGGTAAAGCCTCATGTATGATGACATTTGTGGACAAAAAGGGGTGCTGTAACAAATTATAAATTTCTAACTTGGCAGGTCATGGTGGGGTAGTAATGCCCCAGGAATATAACTTCTTTAGTGAAAGGCTTATCTTTGCCTTAAGCAAGCCCTGTCCATTGTTTCTGTGCATCTAGGTTAACACACCTTTGAAATGCCACTTTTCAAAGCCCTCCTTCTAAAGCTTGACAGCACACAATTTTAACTCTTCTGTAATTCCATCCCTTCCTTGCTTTCTCTCACCTCCATGTAATTTTCCTTAAGTTTACTCCTTAATTTCAAATGCATAAAAGAAACTGCAAAACTGTGATTCTCTGGAACATTTGAAATCTTTCTCCCTGAAAATTATCATTTTGGCTTAAATAAACTCTTATAAAAGTTCTCTGCAGGTTTGGACGTTTCTTACATTGACTCATTTGAAGAGACACCTGACAGAATTGAGAGAACAGATCATGTGGCCAACTAGGAGACGAGTGGTTCAAGTAAAAAGAACAACAAGTGCCAAGGAAAGAGGAGTATGTGTGATCTGTTCAAAGAACAGCCAGGAAGCCAACACTCCCTGGAAAAGGAGTATGGTCAGAGACGAAAACAGAAGGAGCAGGGATTATATCAGGAAGAGCCTTGTAGGCTATAATGAAGCTTTCTATTTAGTCAGAACTGTACTCTGAATAAAGCTGAAGGCCTCAGAAGAGATCCCCAATAAATTATGCTCCTTTCCCCCACTCAGGTTTTAAATGACTGATGAAACAAAATGAGAAATTTTTATCTGATTTTCTTTTTATCCTCCTCTCAAATGTATCCTAAGCAGCAGAAATATATTTGGCAAATAATAGACTCTCAAAAAATAGTTGATGAGTGAATGAAGGAAGAAATTCTGTTTGAAAGTAAAGATGGAAGCTAACACAAAAGCTTTGTTACGGACAGAGGTGCAGCTGTTAGATACTGCTTTGGATTAGTTAGCCAAGTGGACTTGCTAATAATGAACCCCAATATTAGGCAGAAAGAACCACTGACTGTTAAGTGATGTTAGCATCAATTGACAGGGGCTGAGGCAGCCTGAGGAAGATTTATAGAAGTCTTGAGAAAGTCTTACAGAGCAGAGCAGAGCAAAGAAGAGAAGAGCACAGCTTTCTGTGGGCTGGCTCACTTTAAGACGGTGAAGGGCCATGCCTAGTTTTCCATCCCACACTTATCAATCAGATAAATCAATCCTTATTCTCAGGAATAGAGTGTTTAGAGTCAGAGAAGCCAGGATGTGCTTAGGAATATCCCTACTTATGGAAACCAGAAGAGGAGAAAAAGTATATCCTAACAACAGAGCTAGGCACACATTTGAGGATCTGGAATAGGAAAGGAAACTATCTGATTTAAATTTTTAGAGGATTCCTTCTATTTGCCCCTGCAGGCTTGGTAGCCCCAAAGGAATGTGATTGGACTATAAGGAAGGCATGGGTCGGGTGAGATCTGGGTATTCCCCTTTCTGGATTTTAGGAACCATTTCTTATGATCTGAGATACTATACCATTCCTTTTCTCTCAAAACTGTACTTACGTGTGTAAATTACTCCTTTATTCAACTTTCTCTAAATCACCCAGTTAGTATATTCCATCTGTCATCTGCCCAGATCCTGATATAGAGATAAAGTTACCCTGGCTGTTTTGTGAGGAAAAGATTATTGCGGGGAGGGGGACAGTGCAGGAGAAGGAGGTAAGTATAAAATCCATAAAATCTAATTAGTAAGGAGTCAATTGCAGTGTTCCAGGTGAGAGATGATGGTGTTGTGCATTATGGTGGTAACAAGAGAGGTAGTGGGAAATGGTTGGAGTCAGGATTTAATTTGAAGGTAGAACCAACAAGTCTTGCTGATGTGTTCGGTATGGGTACTAAGAGAAAAAAGCATCAGAGAAGACTCCTCATTTTACAGATTCGTGGAACAGATCTATTTAGTGCTATTTAGAGGCCTTACAGAGAGGTAATTGACTATGGTTTTTTTTAGAGGTGGGAGGAAAGCCTTCAGGAATCTGTAAGGTTGTTTTAGCAAGGTTTTTCTTATTGGTA
This sequence comes from Pteropus medius, assembly GCF_902729225.1. Lineage (NCBI taxonomy): Eukaryota > Metazoa > Chordata > Mammalia > Chiroptera > Pteropodidae > Pteropus > Pteropus medius. The sequence continues at coordinate 10,281,784 of NW_024346062.1, read as the reverse complement.
ATGTTCATCTCAAAACTGTAATTCCTAGAACTTGTCCTGTGGCCTTCCATGGTTTCTCCAATCACCTCTAGACTGTTTTAAATATTTCCACCTAAGGGATTGAATTTCACTCCACTTTAATTAAAAAACAAATTTGAATATATGCCATTTCAGGAGAAGGAGGAAAAGGGAATATTTTAAAACAAATTGCCAAGGGCTGTCACAATTACAAAACACTTAGTAAGTAGTAGCCTACAGAATAAAACCCTGTTTCTGAGCACTGAATCCTCTACTAGACCCACTGGCCATACGAATGTCTGACTACTACTGTCTATGTATGCTGAGTAAGTAAGGAGAGTATATTCAATAATATCCTAATGACATATAAGTGTGTACACATTTATATATGTATGTGTGATAAAAAAAACAAAACAAAACAAAACACTGTAAAGAATTGCTAGGAGCATAGGTCAACTTTCTCTTTTCTCTTTAAACTTGTCCACACTCGAAGTTTTCTGAAATAATCAAGTAGTAGTTTTAGAAACAATTTCTACTTTGATATTATATCCTTATACTGGGCTTACCTAACCATCTACCTAAAATAGTGATAGCTTCACCCCAACCTACTTTTACACAAATGCATACATATAGTGCTTTACTCTCCTTTGCTACATATATCACAGCCTGAAATTATATTATTCGTTAATTGTTCAATTTCATCAATAAGATTTAAGCTGAGACAGGGTCCTTGCCTAGCTTGTTCACTCTTCTAGTGCCTAGAATAGTGCCTGGCACTTAGCAGGAGGCTCAATGAATGTTTTTTTATTCAATACAATTCAATTCTCTCTCTTTCTCTCTCTCTCTCTCTCTCTCTCTCTCTCTCTGTTTTTGACAGCAGCAATTGTGGTCATTCTAAAAAATCTATACCACTTGTAGGAGTATAAATTGATGCAAATTTTCTATGAAAAATTTTTATCGTATCTTTAAAAAAAAGAAAAATTATGACCTATATTTCAGAAAATCTATTTATAGGAGCAAAATAGGAGATTCAGACATATTTATTTACAAAAGTATTATGTAATATTTATATAATAGCAAAAAAATAAGGAGGCTTGGTTAAATATATTTAAAAGCCATAAAATAATAAATTATTATAGCAATTAAATTGCTATAATCATGTTATCTTTTATTACATTTTAAAAGTAGGTAACAAAGTAGCTTGTTCAGCATGTGGACAAACAAAAAAAGTATTTCTCTAAAAAGTAACCTCGAAGGGTGATCTGATCCTAAATTCTCACCTGGGTTGGTCATGGTGGGGAGTCACGCCACAGGCAATATAACTTCTTAAGTAAAAGGCTTATCTTTGCCTTAAGTTAGTCCTGACCATTGTTTCTGAGCATCTAGGTTAACACATCTTTGAAATGCCTTCTTCAGACCCCTCTTTCTAATACATGACCACCTTCAAAAAAGCACATAATCTTAACTATTCTGTAATCTAATGCCCTTCTTGCTCCCCTCTTCTCACCTAATCTTCCTTACATCCCCTCCTTAATTTCAAATGAATAAAAGAAACAGCAAAACTGTTATACCCTGGAGCATTTGAGATCTTGCTCCCTGGCATATGTCATCAGTTTAACTCAAATAAACTTTTATAAAAATTCTCTACAGATTTGGACATTCCTTATGTTGACAAGCATAATTCTTTTTATGTGGAAAAAATTGGGGAACTCCAGAATATTAATCGTGGTTATTTCTGGATTGTGAGATTATAGCTGTTTCACTTTCTGCCATGTGCTTATCTAAACATTATAAAAGGTCTATAATAAACTCATGAAACAAGGTGTCTTTTTATTTCATTTCTAAATAGTGTTAAAAAATTATAAGCAATCCAAAATGGATTCTCTAAAGACTTGCAACTATAGTAAGTCTCAAAGCAGAAAAAGTAAAATTTGCAAGTTAATTAGAATCACACAAAGGTCTGAATATCTTCTCTCTTTAATTTGTTACCCAACCTTTATCTCAAGTGGAACAACATTTCTCTCTGGGCTCCAAAAGGGATTTGTAGAATTACCACCATCTGCCAACATAAATTATTACTGCAAATAATAATTCTATTAACAATGAAAACCCTGGAAGGTAAATACAAAAGCTACAATTTATGATAATTCTTGAGTGGACTCTGCAGAGGTTGGAGGTACATAGAGAAATCCTTTTGCAAATTTAAATCAAGTAAATGGTGGTAAGCACCACTACTGAGGTACAGGATCCACTGACCTAAACTCTAAGTAAACGTAAAATGTGTGAACAATGTCCTTGCTCACCAGTGACTATACAGTGGTCCTCCCTTATCCAAGGGGGATATATTCCAAGACCCCCAATGGAAACTGTGGGTAGCACTGGACATTGTTTTTTCCTATACATACATACCTATGATCAAATTTAACGTATAAATTAGTGACAGTAAGAGATTAACAATAATAAAGCAGAACAGTTATAACAACTGTAATAAAAGTTACATGAATGTGGTCTCTCTCCCTCATACTGTCTTACTGTACTATACTTGCCCTTCTTGTGATGTGTGAGATGATACGATGTCTACATAAAGAGATGAAGTGAACTGAATAACTTAGGCGTCGTGACATAGCTATAGACTATTATTGACCTTCTGATGAATGAGGGTTACTTAAACCCAAGCACTGTGATACACAACAGAGATCTGACAACCTAAGTGACTAACTGGAGGCTATTTTATACAGTGTGAAGATGCTAGACAATGGGATGATTCCTGTTCCAGGCTGGACAGAGCTGGAGAGCATGAGATTTCATCATGCTACTCAGATGCCATGCAATTTAAAACTTAGGAATTGTTTATTTCTGGAATTTTCTATTTAATATTTTTACACGAAGGTTGACTGCAGGTAACTGAAACCACAGGAAGCAAAACCATGGATAAGGGAATACTACTGTACTGATGCAACTTAGAAAATTCTCATTAGGAAAGCTATTCGGAGTGAGTAGAAAGGATGGCATTAGAGGTGGTAAGTGGGTTTGTGGGTGGTATGGGTTACTCCCTTAATCTGAAAAACTGTGATCTCAAAGTTAAATCAGACCTGCAGGCATTTAAACAGTTAGAGTGCTTTAAAATAAAAGTTTGAAATTATATTTAGTTATTTTTAGGCATAGCGCCTAAAAATAGTCCAATTCAAAAATTTAATTTACGGGTTCCTGCAGGTATACTTCTTGATCCTTATTTCTAAGTGATTCTTGGATCCCTTCTTGAAAGCTGACTAGCATTTGTCAAACAAAAAATCCAGAGGACACTGCTCTTTGATGACCAATATGAAGTGTTGTGCTGCTAAATTTTAATAATGGTAACTTCTGCAATTCTCAGGAAATAACGGCTAGATAGGATTTCCTCCCAGGCCTCTTTCTTAAAGCTTTGTCTCTCTGCTGTTTATCTCCCAGGGACAAAAACAAAGGAACAAACAGTAGCAAGCCAACCATAAAGGAAAACAACAAACAAAACAAAGTTAGAGTCTATCATGCTGGGAAAATAGATATAGATCAGTTTCTGTAGAACCTCAATTGCAAGGATATGGAATTCTGACTTTATCCTAAAGATGATCAGGAGTCCTTGACAGGAAGATAGAACAGAAATTTAAAAGTAGCCTCTAAATTTCAGAAATGAAACCCATTGATAAGAGTCCATTTTAAAGTAGAACTCCATGCTTTGGGCATGAGATCATGCCTGTCAAGCAATTTCTGTCAGTCCCCAAATTTGTAATAGGTGACTTGGCACCCAGGCTGTTGGGCTGGCAAGGAAGGAGCTATCAATATGTCATATCAGAGACTGCCACAGACACCCAGGGCAATGTGATTTGTCACTTAAAGGAGAAAGCCCAAGAGAATCCCATCCTCCAGCTGCTGAGTCATCCTACTCTTTGCAGATATTTAAACAGAAGCCTCCAGCAGACACACAATCAGCATTGCACTCCGACAACACCCAGACCTCCAGAAATCATATGTCTAGCTTAGATGGCTCACACAAATACAATTCTCAAAACAGTTTACGACTTCTTTTCCCCCATATCATCACACTAGAATTTTGACTTCTGCCAACTTACCTCAAAATGAGCCTATCCAGCCAGTCCTCCTATGAGACATTGGCTGCAGAGACCACCCAGAGACACTGTTTCAGGTTTTCTCATGGTCTGACTTGACTTTTTGTATTTCTTTCATATCAGCAAACATTGGTTGGACACCTGCTATGCATTAGGCACTGAGCTACATGTAAGGGTTGGTTACAAGATTAATAAGATTAAATCTTTGCCTTTAGTAGCTCGCAGTCTAGGGGAAGAGGCAGATAACCAGGCAATGACAGTATATGAAGTGATAACTTTAAGACAGGACAGTACCAGATGATGTTCTGGACATTAATTTTGGGGGGAGGGAGTACTACTATCCTTCTCTAAAAGCCATCACCTTCCATAAATGGCCATCTTGGAGGAATTGAAGGGATGTGGGAGGCATCAAAGGGATATAGAGGGTGGATATTTCAGAAGGGCTTTTCAAATCTAACGGTGTATTAGCATTTCCACCTGTCTGCCAGCTGTCACCCTGTTTGACCTAGGCCCTCATGGCTGCTCTGTCTGGCTATGAGTGCTGTTGATGGCTCTTTTCCCTGCCCATCCTCTAGGCACTCCTTTCAGCATGTCAGATGAGGACTTCCTTCACATTTGGCTGTCATCTATCGGCCACAACTGTCCTGTCCAGAAGAGCTGGCTTTGGCTTTAAAGCCTGCTCTCTTGGCTGGGCTTCTCTACCACTCCATTAAGAATACCATTTGGTATCACGTGTACTGAAGGTGCTGTTGATGAAAGTGCTAAAGGAGCTGGATGTGACTGACGTATTTGGGAAGGACATGACTTAGTGTGCCCATGGAGTTGTTGTGTCCAATTGCTGTTCTTTTCTCCCAATGGAAAGGTATTACAAATAAAGAGAAAGGGCACTAGCTGATTTTGAACACCAAATATGAGCTAGGAGCTGTCCTAAGCACTATGTAAAAGCTATATTTAGTTCTCATAGTAATATTGTTGTTTTTTTTGGTTAGAATCCCATTTTATAGACTGAGGAAATTATGGCTCAGAGAGGTTAGGACACTTAACCAAGGACACACAGCTCTGCAATATTTTTGTTGAGCTAGAATCTAAACACAGGTCTATGTGACTTCGAATCTTGTACTTTTAAACTATAGGAATAAATCACAGAAGGAGCTGTGGAATATTAACTTGGCAATAAGATTTTTTTTTTCAGAGTTCACCTTTTTAGTAAATATGTTACAAAAGAGGTTTAGTCAAAAAGACCAAAGCTCTTGTCATCATCAGACTTCTAAGATTCTTCTTTCTTTGCTTCCACTTTCTTCTCTTTAGCTGGGGCAACAGTGGTGGAGGAGGTAGGACCTCCTTCTGGTGAAGCACCAGCTTCTGGAGTGGTCCATCAGCCCCTACATTGCAAATGAGGCTCCTGTTGTCCGCAATAAGATTTCTGATTCTGATCTGATTATTAGTCTTCAAGAGTGATATACATAAAGGACATATAGCACGAATTTCTGAATCTTTGTTCTGAAACATGAAACCAATCAGTACAAATTGGAGTAAAAGGAAGCAGCAAGCAGAATCCAATTAATTAGATGAAAATATGGATAAATACATTTATATTCCCAGAATTTTTAATATTGAAGAATAAAAGACACACTAGGAAAAGGCTGAGAGGAAAATATGTCTGTTTTTATGACTTGTTGATATCTATGAGGTTTTTCCTTAAGCCTCAGAACAATTCACAGCATTGCCAGCAGCGTTCAGTACATTCAGAACAGAATCATTTCACCCACAGCTGAACTAAGGCCATGCTTGGGCCAGCACTTAGTACAGCCTTCCAGCAGACATGCCCGGTCAGTGAGTGAAGAGGCAGGGCCATTTAAAGCAACACAATTTATGTAAGTGTGATCTAATTGCTTCCACTGGAAATGGGTCAGATTTGAGTCAAGAGAACCAGGGGCCTTAATGACCCCAGTGAAATCAGACTATTGCTTTTCTTTCAGTCTCTTCAGGGAATATTGCCCTCTGATGAAACAATGATGCTTGGATTCACATATTTGCTGTTTCCTGTCCCCCCTTCTTTCCTCATTATAGGTGATTTGCTATGTTTCTTTTCTGTTTGGTTCAACATGTTAAACTAGATGGGACATATTATATGATAGACTGTGATAAATTTGCTATTGGGAATAGGGAAAAAGTAGGGATAAAGAAATAGGTTTTTTTTTTTTGCCTCTCACAGCCATGATTCAGTTGTGACTCAAAAGGAAGTATGCCACCTACTGAATCACAGAAACCACTTCCTGTAGCTGTTTGGTTTATTCTAAAGGGGCATTAGGCCAAATACTGCCCTGCCCTGACCCTGACTGGCTCTTCAGAGCCAAGGCATTCACAGCTTGAGGTGGTTTGGCTGTGGACTCTGAGAACATTACATATTAAATTACAAGTGTTTCGTTTCCTAGCAAGGAGTCTTTAGCAACATGAAAACGAACATGTGTTATTTGCAAACCCAGTGTATAATTACTCAACCTGAATATCCTTCCTTTTTCATAAGGTATGTATTCTAGATGATCACTCTCAAGATGTGAATATATACCGGTTTGTTTTTTCCGGAGGCCAACTTGGGCAGTCTGTAGGGTAGCATTAACCAGATGAGGCTTCAAGAGTATCATTTCATAAGTGAAGTGACACGAGCCTTGTATTCATTAATTCGATATATTTTGGAGCACATGCTTATTTACTATGCACCGTGCTGGGTAGGTGTAGAGGATACAGTTGCAAACAGGACCGTGTGGCTCCTGACCTCATGATACTTATATTCTATAGGAATTACACTTTTCCCTCTAGAGACAGGGGCTGTGTTTTGTACACCACTAAAAGGACCGTCAACTAAAACAACACTGTTATTTCCTTTCTATGAACAAAACATTTTTGACACCAGATGTGTGAGTTTTTCTCAGCAAACACTGACTGAATATTCTACAGTTTAACTCAATCCTGACACTAACTGCCAAGGATTAGCACAGACCCCTCAGGTTAAGCAGTAGTCCCATGAGATTGCCTCCCACATCAGATGCCAATCATAAGACCCATGTTGTCACCTATACTTCTGACCAATTGGCTATAAATTGAGCTTTCCCATGATCCCCTCCAAGGGTTTGATAATTTGCCAGAATAGCTCACAGAACTCAGAAAAACACTTTACCTACATTTACAGTTCATTATAAAGGATACGACTCAAGAACAGCTGGTTGGAAGAGATGCACAGGGTAATGTTTGGAGTGAGGGGGAAGGGAGCTTCCTGCCCTTTCTGGTGCACTCTCCCAGCACCACAGCATGTTCACTGACCCAGAAGCTCTCTCAACTCCACAGTTTATGGGATTTATGGAGACTCCATTATGATTAAGTTCATCTCCAGCTCCTCACCTCCCCATAGATCAAGGAGTGGAGCCGGAAGTTCCAACCCTCTAATCACATCGTTGGACTCTCTGGCAACCAGCCTCCATCCTCCAAGGGTCACCTCATTAGCATGTACTCTGGTATGGTTGAAAGGGGTTTATTATGAGTAACAAAAGAAACTACTGTCACTCCTATCACTTGAGAAATTCCAAGGGTTTTAGGAGCTCTGCCAGGAACCAGGTGGGAAGACCAAAATATATATTTTTTATCATATCACAATCATACAGTCACAGCATCTAGCATTTGGCCTTGCACAAAGGAGGGCCTCAATATTTTGTTGAATAGACTGCCCAGTACATACATGAAGGAAGGAAGGAAAGGAAGGAAAGGAAGGAAAGGAAGGAAAGGAAGGAAAGGAAGGAAAGGAAGAAAGGAAGAAAGGAAGAAAGGAAGGAAGGAAGGAAGGAAGGAAGGAAGGAAGGAAGGAAGAAGAAGAAGGAAGGAAGGAAGAAAGGAAGGAAGAAGAAAAAAGAAAGAAAGAAAGAAAGAAAGAAAGAAAGAAAGAAAGAAAGAAAGAAAGAAAGAAAGAAAGAAAGAAAGAAAGAAAGAAAGAAAGAAAGAAAGAAAGAGAGAGGGAGAGAGAGAGAGGGAGGAAGGGAGGGAATGGGGAGAGAGTGAGAGGGAGGGAGTGGGAGGGAGAGGAAGAGAAAGGAAGACAGAAAGGAAGAAAGAAAGGAGGGAGGGAAATAACCTTACAAACATTTTTTGTTGTACTTGCAAGTGAAGATGAAAGCATCAGTTATTTGTTTAACTGTGTAATGAGAATTTCAAACAGACTAGAAGTTTCTGCTCTTAAGTGGATCCAGAGATTTTACAGTACCTCAGGACATATGTGGGCTCTTAACCAGGAAAGTTCTGGAACCAAGTAGGCCCATTTTGAGATCAGGCCAACACTGTTACATCCTGAGAACCCCCTCTGAATGTGAAATGTTCTTTGTTCTCATTCTCATAATGGGTCAGAATCCCTAATGATAGAGAATCTATTATTCCTCAAATGATCCATGCTGAACAGATGTGTCAAAGAATGGCTGCAAATTTGTGTAACATTGAGCAACTAATTTACCCACCTCACAGAAGAGCTGTGAGAATTCAGTGAAATGTCTACAGTAGTGCTTGGCACATAGTTGGCTCCTTGTAAATAGAAGCCATCACTACTGCAACTTTTCTTATTATCATTACGCATACAACTTCTAATACTGTTATTTAGTTTACACCTGATAAGGCTAGCAGTTTTTCCAAGGTATAACCAATAACCTTATGTTTAATGATAGAATTCTATGGCTCAATGTGTCTTAGCCTTTCTAAACCCATGCTCTTCTTTTGACAATCATAAAAATCTTAAATTGACCTTCAGTTGAAAATCCCTACCAAGAAGATATTATCTAGGTTATTTACAGTGTTTAAGTTATGAGGGCAATATTTTTCCCAAACACAAAATTATAATGTTAAATGCTTTTCGTATATAATTATATGTCACCCAAATATAACTAATGATAAAAGATAAACTGAGATATGAAATTTTTTTAAGTGTTTATTTGAGCAAAAATCTATTCTAATCAGGCCACCCCTAATCTAAAGTAGTTAGGAGTGCACCACCTGCAGGAGCTCTGGGCAAGACTTACAGAGAAAAGGTAGAAACAAAGCAAGGAAATTACTTGAGTGGCTATAGCTTAAGTGGTTGCATTTTTTTTGGAAAAGCCTAATTAGCTGTTTGTGGTTGGTTGTCCTCAGATTTTGATTTCTTTGAGGCATTTGCAGGCTTAGGTTTTGGTTTGCTTACTAGGCTGCTAAAATATTAAAACCACTTTAGTCTACTGGTCTCCGGGTTTAATGACTTTAACACTAGGTCGTTTTGCCCCGTCCTGTCTATAGCTATTCTCTACACATTTGACATAAAAGAAGAAGGAAAAAAAGAAGATAAAGAGGGAAGAGAAGTAGGAAGAGAAACCAAGGGCAAAAAATATCCCCACCCAAAATATTGAATAGATGGAGGTTTTATTGAATTTTTCTTAAGTACTGCTGAGGCATTGATAATGCACCTCACACCACAAAGATAACTATATCTTGTTTAAACCTGGACCAATTTCCATCACAATTGCCATTTTTATAGAAATCCTCAAATCTCCTTTCACATGGATTCTTCCTTTTCTCCCTGTTTTCTTTACATTATCTGAGTCGGCTTCTCTGTTTTCACTAAGATCAATTTAATACCTCTTAGCTTCCCTGGTTCTCCTCACCTATCATATCACTGGATGTAAGAAAGGATAGGAAGTTAGACCCTAACTGAAGTTTTCAAAATCTAGGTTTTATAACAGCTATTTAGCCAACAATTATGGTAGTAATTACAGAAAACAAATAAATTAGCTCACAAAAGAGTCTCAGAAACCCAACAATATTTTAAACCCTCATCTCCATGTAGTTTTGTAACCATTTTTGTTTTGTTAGCTGATGTGTCCCCAGTGCCTATAGGAGTATCTGGCATAAATATTTATAGAATAAATAAATTAGAATTAGTTTGAGAATTAACATTTCAAGTAAAACAATATATCATATAGTTATAGTTATATTTTCTACTCTTTTTCCTTAAATAGTCTATGTGAGATAAAGAGTCACACATACATTTATAAGAAAGGATACAATTTTCTATCATAATTTTTTTTATGTCACTTTAGGTCAAAAGTCACAGAAAATTATATTGACCTCTTGACCAATCTATCTATTTTTTCCATTGGAATATTGGCCCAACTAATAAAAAACATCAAGGAAAAATTATTTTTTGGCAGAAAATTATTTTTTCTAAATTCTTGTGTTTTGTTTTGATTTTTCCTTAGTGACTGGAGGTCAATTTCAATCCACTGAAGCAGATTCCAAATTCTCAATCTGGTTTTCTTGAGTACTGACTGAGTTCCAGAAATGAGGCAATGATACAACATCACTACCAAGGCAGACAGACAGACAGACACACACACACACACACACACACACACACACACACACACACACACACACAGATCTAGAGCATATTCTGGTAACTTGCAAGCCTCTGCCCCTCTAAAATTAACTCTTAAAAATCATACTTTTTAGTTTCAAGTGGATCTACTTCCTCTTGCTCTAGCTAATTCTTATGAATTTTTTGGTCAGTATATTCCAAACCCTAAGAGATATAACAGAATCATCTATTGACTAAAGATAATAGTGTTGTCTATCTATCCCTTATCTTTTTTTGCTTCCTTTTAAAACTTGAATTTTTAAAATGCTTGGGAGTAGATCAATGACTATAAATGTAATTATTGAAGAAACAATAATTTCATTTTAGCCTAGCAAAAAAGGAACTAAATATTTGTTGGCAGCCCCCAAAGAATCACATGTTTAATGTAGTGAACAGGCAGTGCTCTAAAGGAAAGGGTGACATGCTGGACAGCCAAAAGAACAGATGTCCACTAGAAGTAATCTGAGCCCCAGGTTTGGATGAGACCCATCTTTGCTATGAGACTAGGGACAATTCATTTAATCTCAGCCTTAGTTTCTTTAGTTATCACTAGCAATATTAATACCTGTCTGCTTATTTTACGAATCTCTCTAAAAGGTAACTATATCTGTTGTTCCATGATTCTATAAATCTCAGAATAATCTTTTCTTGTTATAGCCAAGTTCTCTATCATTGACACAGATATGCACCTGGTTATTTTGGCTTCTCTAATCCTGCTGAGGAGAACACCTCCAAGGGAGCTTTTGATCAGGAGCTGACAATAACATTTAAGGTCACTTGTGCTCTTGGTAGAGGAGAAGAATAATTTGAAAAGAGACAGAAATCAAACCACCAATAATATATTTTTTATTTGGACCTATTAATTTCCCTGATAGCTTATATTTAAGTCCTTATTATATGCCAAGCCCTTTTTATGCATTACCTCATCTAACTGTTACAGTAATCCTTTGTAATAGGGTATCAAGGTGTTTACCTATAAATTATAGAGAAAACTAAAGCCTCCAACTAACTAAAACAATAAGGGCATTTGTTGGTTCACATAACTGATAGTCTAGAGAAAAGGCGGCTTCAGAGTTGGTTGATGAATTACTGGCTCCACATCATAACCAGGTCCCCAAGTTCTTATCTCTGCCCTGACATCCAATATTGGATTCCTCTTAACACCAGTTTCCCTCTGTGGGATGGCCATCAGCAGGAAACCTACTTCGTTATTTATACCTAGCATAGGTGAGAGAGTGCCCCCACAAACGACCAATGAAAGTGACAAAAATTGCATTCTCCTTATGGTCAGGCTTACTTTATTTAGTTGTCTGCTTATTTCTGAAACAGTAGCTATTGCGGGTAGAAGTGAGGAGAGTAGGAATGCTATTGTATAATGAACTCACCTTCCTGAATCCAAAGGATTAGGACTATTTTGATTGATTTAGATGAACTGGAATTTACCCTTGGAGCTGGACAATTCCTTGAACCATATTGCTTATTGTACAATGAAAGAGAACAAGATCAAATTGGGGGGAGCCAACTACAATGTGCACTACAGGGAAAAACTGCTAATTACCAATTTACAGATGAAACAATTGAGGCATGGGCGGGGGAAATTAAGTAATTTGCTCAAGATCATAAGCGAACCTGGGTAGTCTACCTGCATTCTAACAATTCAGTTATTTTCTATATGCATTTTTTATCAAGCTTACAGTACATAAGAGGAATTCCAAAATAAGGAGAGGGTGAGTAGGAAAAGACCATAGCACTAGACTTGAGATGAGATTCCAACTTTGCCTCTCTTACTTAGCTATGTGACTTCTTTGAAAATGCGAATAATAAAACCTATATAGTGGAACAATAGCAAATATTCAAATAGAAATGATGAAGAAAAGTGGCACCACTTGGGAATTTGTTTGACATGCGAATTCTCCATCCCACTCCAAATCCATTTAATCAGAAATTCTGGGGGTTGGGCCAGCAATATGTACTTTAACAAGCCCTCCAGATGATTCTGATCCTTGAGAAGCACTAATCTAACACATTGCCTAAGCTTTATTTGCTGTTATTTTTCTAAAGACAATAAGCACATTGACTTCTATCTCCAAGAGTTCACAATCTAGGGAGAAAGACAAAGTTCTGTATTAAGGTCTTTAATATAGCATCATACTCATTGATAAGTGCTCTAATACAGGTTCAATGCAATTTGAAAGCATGTAAGGGGTTAAATTTATTTATAACAAAATGAATCTCAGAGATTTTATAGATTAGGTAAGAAAGTTCCTATTTTCATAGGAAAATAGCTATGAACTGTAAAGCAGTACAGATCATTAAACCTCCAATGGTTACTGCAAAGTTGTATCTAGGAAATTAACTTAAAATATATCAATACAAACTAATAGAGACCCTATATGTTATGGGAATGGAATCTCATCGGAAGCTAAGAGATGAAGATTTTAGTATTGGTGTTACACTTACCAGCTGGCACTCAATGTCCTAACTTCATTAAAAAAAAAAAAAAAAAAAAGGGAAGAAGAAGAAGAAGTTGGTCTGGATCCCTGGTTCTTAAGCAGGGGTAAATAAGGTGAGGCCAGGATATGTTTACATTTAAAGACTGCACAGGAGTGTGAGCACACCCTGGTTAAGAAGCACTGGACTAAGTGGTCTCTAATCTGTGACTGTAAATTACAGGACAATCAAATGTAAAGTCAACACATTAAGGAAGCATGTAAGTAGTATCAAATATCTATAAGCCAATCTCTGTTTTTTTTTTTTTTTTTTTTTGCTTAATATCTCTGAAAGTGATCCAATACCTGAACACCCAATTAATCAAAGGGAAACATCTGTAGTATGTAGCAACTAAAATATCACCTTCCCTGTGTAGATCACAAAGTCCTTGGCAATCACTTCCATACCAGACTAGTGAGTATTGTTGTTTTCATTTTCCAGATGGATAATCAGAAGATAAAGCCCTTGTTCAGTGTCACACATTTCAGTCACCGGGTGATACACAATAGATGTCAGTCTTCTCATCCTTTCAACAATAACTTTCAAGCTCTTGTAATCAACAAGAACTTTTGGAAAGGTTACACTCAATGAAAAGGCATCTATATGGATGACATCTGCAAATAGGAGGAAAATCAACTTGAAGCTACGTGTCTAACCTTGCTCTCAGCAGTAGAGACAGAAGAAATGTAAAATTTTAGCAAAAAGGGTCTGAAAGAACAGAAATTAAATATAGCTAATTATCAAGGGCTGTTTTTACACAGTAAAACAAGGGCAAAATTATTTTCCTCAAGTAGGAATTCTTATCTCTTGATTAATTGAATCATTCATTCATTTAATAAATGCTTATTGATTGCCTTTTACATGCCAAGTACTTATCTCTGTACTGGAAATGTAATAATGACCAAAGCAGATAATGATAATAGCAATAGCTAATATAGCAGGTACTATTAATATATAAATATATTAAAATTATTGAAAAAAGAGTCAAAACTCAGTGTGAACAAGAGAATTCTTTGGGGCTTCATTCATTGACTAACGCAGCTAATCACTTTGAAATTCTTCAGCCTCGGATCTATCAGAAGGAGTTGTTTTTGGGTCTGCCTCTTGTTGGTGATATATCCACTAATGAGAATCAACTTATGCTCACTGTTCAGAAAGGCAACCGAAACTGAGAGTACTGTGCCTTTTTTACTGTGATTTTTAAATTACTAGAACTAGCTTGTCTAACTTTACTATTGTTTCCTACTCAACTCAAATACTGGAAGAAATATGTAAAATAAAACTAATGCTATCTTAATGTCTTTTTAACACAAAACAACAGTGTTCTTTCAACTCTGCTTAAGATAGAATAAAACGCAAGCATATTTGAGATTAAATTTCAATGGTAAATTCATCCTCTGGAGGCTTTAAAAAAAATCTCTTCATCTTTTTAAATGTCAGTTTACTCACACTGGTGATGCTCTCAGATGTTAGGAAATGTTTTGAGACATGAAGTGGGAGAAGAGTGCGTGTGGTAAGGTGGGGGCGGGGGACTAGAGTGATGCAATATTTCGGAGTGTCATGTGATTTCACAATTTGTTTTTCAATCTGTTTGGACTTCTAAAAAGGAAGACTCTCATATGGCAACAAGCTCGTGAACTGAAGCTTAAAATACTAGAAACAAACCCAGAGAGTTTCAAATATATGCCACATACGTATTCATATTCTCTGTGGGATGCTGGCTGGCATTAATGTCCCATCTCTTGAGAAATATGCATTTTTCTCTGACAAATTTACTAGCTTGCTTCATCTGAACACAGGAACCACAAACAATGCCTAATAAGAAAATTTGCTGTCTTCTCCAAAGTCAAAGTGGGAACAAGTAGAGAGTATTCAGTTTTCCTTACGAGATAGTGTTCATCAGTCTTATAGTCAATGTGCTCGCGAAAGATGCAAACTTATCAGAGTTATTACAAAGATGCAGCACATTTTCGGAGCCAGACTATAAACTGATGAAATTGGAAAGATGTAATTTCTTATTGTCTCAGATTTACATTTTACATTTAGATTTTACATTTCCAACTCTAGGTTCTCATTGTTAAGAAAAAGTCAATGTCCTTGTAAACAAGAAAACAGATTCTTTCTTTCCTGTTCCACTAGTCTGAGCACCTATGAGAATTTCTGCTGGTAGTTACCTGTTAACCTACTCATGCTTTCTGTGTGTTTTTCCACCCTCTCTTGAGCATTTCTGGTACAGTATAGATGGCTCAGTGAAAATAGGTAAATGAGGAGGAAAAGAAAAATTGAAATTCTGAAATGGCATTAAGAATAGCAGCAATAAAACATAATTGTCTGGAAATGACAGCCTTAGAGGTAGGCTGGTCAAATAAAATGCACAATTGGTTTTGAGTCAGGAGATGGTTAGAATTTGTCTCTACTGAGCATTTATTAGGTAAACTTTAGTCAGTTAACATGTCTTGATTTTTAAATAAAGCTAAAAGAAAACAAAGACATGAATTTATTTTTAAAAGTAAATTTTCCAATTAAATGTAACTGTCATGAATAGCTTATATGGAAATAAAACACAAATTAAGTGTTTTGTTGCCAGATTCGGAAGCAAGGCTTTGAGATGATCTTCATTATAATTGTAGAGTGCTTCATTGTGTATTCTTTCAATAGTCTTAAATTTTTCTCGTCTTTACTATGTCACATTGTAGTACTG